>NC_139981.1:1809270-1864270 GCF_963993115.1 Abramis brama | reverse complement strand
TCGAGGCGATGCAGGTGTACGTCCCGTCGTCAGCTTGAGTCAGAGGATCAATGACCAGAGAATGCATCCCGTTTTCTCGCACAAGCATTCGATGAGTTATGTCGGGATATATGGGCTTCCCGTTCAGAAGCCACATGATTTCAGGATGAGGTAATCCGCTCACCTACACAACAGAGAAGAGTTCAGACAACTCAATTTAAATAAGTCCAAACATGCAACGTCAAGCTTTCAGCAATATGTTCTTTTATCATTGGATACTAGACAAAGATCCCAAAAAGTTTGGATAATAGTCACTTTTGAAGCATTTTGAAATTTTAAATGGTTTTAAATGATACAACAATAGAATAGATACAACAAAAAGAAGTGCACTTGATCCTATTGAATGCGCACTTGTACTTTTTTTATTTTATGCATACGTTTATTTATATAGGTGCAAAAAAACATGATTCCAGTCGAAAACTGCACATCGAGAGAATAGCATAAGATAACTTGTACTTGAAAAACTGTACTTGCAGATAATATAATATTAATTAAATAAAAGACCACTTTAAAGAGAGTACACTTTCATGACTGTTTCTCTACACAGTTCAGTAAAAAGTGTAATAATGACAAATGTGAGTCATAGAACATTGTAAATCATTGTTTTAATAATCTTTTGTTGTACTTTAAAGAAGTACACCTATTTTGATGTGTGGACTAACATACTAAAGCACATGTGAAGTCCTTAATTATAATTTAACTGTAGGGTGTCATTCAATGTAACATTTAAAATTTAATGTACCAAATTACAAACTTCATCATTCAACATATTTAATTACTAATATATTTAAATACATGACAGGAATTATATATAGTTTATCAGAATTAATTTATATATTTATTTATTAAATAAATTATATATATATATATATATATATATATATATAAATAAATATATAAATATAAATAAATAAATAAATAAATATATAAATATATATATATATATATATATATATATATATATATATATACACACACACACACACACATACACACACACACACACAGTATATATTAAATATTATTTATTTATTTAATAATTGCTATTTTACCATAAATGCTTGTCGGTGTATTCGGCGGTAATCTTTGACCATATTTCAAAGACAACAAATGTAATTATAAAATTGCATATGAAGATGTACTTAATGCTATTTTTGATCCAATTAAGTCTTTAGTTGAAATAACTGCATTTAATATAAATTTAACCTATTAATACATTTTGATTTAATTGCAATTAACATGCAATTAAGTGTCTAAAAAACATTCCATTCAGTTCAAGTGTATATTTATTTAAAGTATATTATTTCCGCATTAAGTAAATGCTAAATTGTCCTGTAAATGAAGACCCTCAGTCCTGTGAAGCTCAGTGTGTGTGTGTGTGTGTGTGTGTGTGTGTGTGTGTTTAGTGGATGATGTGTTGAACTCCAGCCGTGGTTTCTCTGCTAGGACACCGAACGCAAAGATGTTCAGAGATGTTCAGCGCTCAGATGTGTTCTGTGTTCACTGTAGGTTCAGTATCTGGCAGTACCTTGCAGTCTAACCGACAGAGCCGGCCTTCGTGGGCCAACATGTCTCCTGGAGCCTGCAGGAAGTGTGGACGAAAGAAGCGTTCTTGAGTCGGTTCTCCCTCCACTTCTTGTACACGCGCCCGGACTCTGTGGAAAATGATGAGTGTTGGGGGAAGTTACTTTGAAAAGTAATGCATTACAATATTGCGTTACTCCCTTAAAAAGTCACTCATTGCGTTACTTAGTTACTTTTTATGAAAGTTAAGCATCGCGTTACTTTTGCTCACTTGGGCTGGGCTTGTTTTTTTTTAAATAACAAAAAAGTTCTATTTTTGGACACATTTAAAGGCCCTTTCAGACCCAAATTGAAATAATAAAGCTGAAGGAAATGCAAATTCACGCGTGTATAGTAGAGGGTGAAGCTTAATCCTATCAGCTGCTGTTATTCTGGATAACACAAGAATAGATGCAAGAGAAGAAAGTTTAACACTTACTTCACCAATAAAAACCTAAAAATCTAAAGTCATTTTTGCTTATGATTTAACTGAATCATCGAAGATCAGCAGCAAGTACATTGCTCAATAAAATGAGACTATTAAATGCAGAAAAATATTTGTTTTATTTAACATGTTTAATTATTGGAGGTTTGCGTATTATTCTGATTTTGCATTTTACAGTTTTTATTCATTTTGAGGAATACTAAATCATCTTTGTGCAAGTGAGATGAGTAAATGCTTGCTCACATTTAGTCTAGAACGACAATGACCATCATGTTCTTACACACAACGCCTCTGCACTTACAGTTCCTCTCAACATGAGGACAGGACAGCTGTCAGTCAATAAATGTGAAAAAGTAACTCAGATATTTTGTTGTAAATTTAAAAGTAATGCGTTACTTTACTAGTTGCCTGAAAAAAGTAATCTGATTATGTAACTCAAGTTACTTGTAATGAGTAACCCCAACACTGCATACAAGTCTATCAAACGTCAGCCATTGCAACTGGATAAGAAGTTAATGAAAGCTGAGCATTGATGCAACTCACCTCTGAGAGTGAACCAAGGGCCGGTTTCGCACGGGACCCGTTTGGACAATCAAATGACCAGAGCAGCTTATTCTACCCTGTGGACATGACAAGAGGCTTGGCTTTTATTTAAACTATAATCCAGTGGAATTTCTCATGGTTGTCTTTGCTGCCGTTACCTGTGGATTTGCTGCCATGACTGTATAGTTGCCGTCATCGTCGCTTGTAGCGGCTTCTATGTGTAACGAACACGTCCCATCACCCTCTCTGATTTTCCTGTAGTGCTCGTTCTTCTTCAGAATCTGCTTTCCATCCTTAAACCAGTAAACCTGTGGGAAGAGTACAAAATAAAAGTCCATTAACATGCAGTTTGAAGACAGAACTGAAACATATACATACATATATATATATATATATACACACAAATATATATATATATATATATGTATGTATATGTTTCAGTTCTGTCTTTAAACTGCATGTTAATGGACTATATATATAAATAAATGTGTGTGTGTGTGTGTATATATATATATATTTGTTTTGTTAGGAAATTAGTATAAATTGACCAGTTTGATAAAAAGTTTAATTCATTCATTCATTCATTTATTCTAAATAAATTAAGTTTTATTCAACAAGAAAATTAAATTGATTAAAAAATGACAGTGAAGGCATTTATAAAATTACAAAATATTTCTATTTCAAATAAACACAGTTCTTTTGAACTTACTATTCTACAAAGACTGCTGAAAAACAAAATTTATCATGGTTCCCACAAAAATATGAATCAGCACAACTGTTTTCAACATTGATAATAATCATAAATGTCTCTTGAGCATCAAATCATCATATTAGAGTGATTTCTGAAGGATCATGTGACACTGAAGACTGGAGTAATGATGCTGAAAATTCAGCTTTGATCACAGGAATAAATTACATTTTACTACATATTCACAAAATAACAGATCTTTTAAATTGTAATAATATTCCACATTTTTACTGTATTTTTGATCAAATAAATGCAGCGTTGGTGAGCAGAAGAAACATTTCACAAACATTTTAATGATGAAATTGTGCATGCATTATTTTCTGTGCATGCCTTACAATAACATCCCAGAATCCCTCAGTCTGTCAATCACTCACCTTAGGAATCGGAATTCCAACAACTTTACAGGTAAATGTGACGGGAACCCCTTCCACAGCCCTCAAGTGCTTCAGTTTCTTGTCGAAAATGGGCGCGATGCATCTTCCAGTGGGAATTTCATCATGCTGAACTTCATCATCCGACTCTTCCACTGGAGTTCTTTCCAAACGAAACTCAATCTCACTCATTAGCCGCTGCTCAAAGCTCGACAACTTGTATTCCTACAAAACACATAATTACGAATGAACTACTTATCTGGTCATAAACGTGTCCCGTTTATGTTTTCATACATCTAAATGAACTAAGCTTTGGAAACATTATCCACAGTGGCTAACTGAATGTTAAAGTTTTCTTAAAAATGTCTAAAAATACAATAAACAATCATACAAATTAAGATATATCTAATAAATGACGATGCTGATCAGTGGTCAGGTCACCAGATCAAATCAGTGACACATTTTGCAATATGCAAACCGATTACAATAATAACATAACATCATTATATATAGATTGAGGTCTTAAAAGCAAACTAGCCCTCAAAACATCATGTTGAAGACAGTCATATTAAAAACGGTCATATAAAACTAAATTTAGGACTGTTTTCATGCAAAAAACATTCCCAAAGTATGATATGAACCCTATAATATTCCTTCCCATTTAGTACCTATTAGTATATCAAGTTGCCCGAACAGCCCGTCTGTCCTGATAAAAACTGGGCGACCGCCAACATCTCTAATGCAGTCACCTCTATTTATAATCCAGAACAGGCCTGTTCATTCCTATCTCTGTCTAGTCTCTCAAGCACTCATGTTTACTCACAGACACCGCTTGCATTCACACAGACACTGTGTTTGAGATGAAAAACAACAGCCTATACTGGAAATGGTTGAATGTAATGCTCATGTCATTATTGATTCTGTTTGAGAAATCCATTGAACACCAATATTAATATTCTCATTTAGTTAGTACGTATAACATATAGCATTTAATTATATATAAATGCATATATATATATATTTTTTTTTTTCATTATATATATATATATATATATATATATATATATATGTATATATATATATATATATATATATATATATGTATATATATATATATATATATATATATATGTATATATATATATATATATATATATATATATATATATATATATATATATATATATATATATATGTATATATATATATATATATATATATATATATATATATATATATATAGTTTCTCATGCATAATATTTTATGACAGAATTCTAGTTAGAGTATTAGTTATGATTAGGGCTGTGAAATTATTAAATCGCATCCAAAATAAAAGTTTGTGTTTACATAATATATGTGTGTGTACTGTGTGTATAATTATTTTGTATATATAAATACACACACATGCATGTATATATTTAAGAAATATTTGTATGTATATACATAATATATTTATAAATAACAAATGTTTCTTTAAATATATACATGCATGTGTGTATTTATATATAACAAAATAATTATACACACACATATATTATGTAAACACAAACTTTTATTTTGGATGCGATTAATCACGATTAATCGTTTCACAGCCCTAGTTACGATTTACAGTGACACTGCTATATTCTTTTATCATTCATTAAACTGAGGTTTTAATGTTAAAGCTTGCAGATTTGCAAATAATTTTGGCCTTTAAAATATTTAAACGTTCTGCATCTTCCTCTAAAATGAGTTATTATGCATGCAGCTCCATTAGTGGAAAAAGCTACCGCTTTATAATAACTCAGAAAGATTTGTTTCTTGTTTTCATTCAAATTGATTCTTATATGTTGATTAAAAGGCAATACAGAACAAAGCACTGCTTGCAGAGGAGAAGATTCCTTGTACCTCGTCATAGTTAACGACAGTTGCAGTGGGAATGTTTGGTCCGAGCGATCGGCTCACTTCCCCCACATAACTCGGCTTCTATGGAGGACAGGATGAATGACGGAGATGTAAACACAGAGACTAGTCACACATCAAGACAAATGTGTGTTTTAGTGTTACTCTGACAGTGTTAATATGGTGCATGATGCGGACGCATGTTTGACACATGAAATGTTTTAGCATGTGGAAAGGGTGATTCTTAAATGGGAAGGTCTTCGCTGATGCATATATATATATATATATATATATATATGCATCAGAATATGTATGTATGTTTATATATATATTATATATACAGGTGAAACTCGAAAATATATATATTATTATATATTTTTATATATATTTTTATATATATTATATATATATGAATATTTATATTATGAATATTTTTTTCAGTAATTCAACTTAAAATGTGAAACTAATATATTATATAGACTCATTACATGCAAAGTGAGATATTTCAAGCCTTAATTTGTTATAATTTTGATGATTATGGCTTACAGGTTATGAAAAGTTTCAAAATTTCAGAAATTTTGAATTTAGGGTTTGCATAAGCTGTAAGCCATAATCATCAAAATTATAACAAATTAAGGCTTGAAATATCTCACTTTGCATGTAATGAGTCTATATAATATATTAGTTTCACAACTAAATATTTACAGTATTTCAATCTCTCTCTCTATAAGCTGCACAAGAGAGAAACAATTAGTATGTTTTAGCTAGTATAATTAAGAAGTGCTAGCAATTTTGACATGAAGGGTAGCAAAGATTTATTTGTGTAGAGACTGATCTAACTGTGGTACTTGTAATATAGTATATGTATGCCATGTTATGTATGGGGATATTTTTCTTCCGTATTCCGTCTCCACCGTCTCTAAGCCCACACAAACACTATTACAAACCAAGATTATAAATGTGTGTCACATAAAGAAACTCATCATAACTCAATCTAAACTAAAGCAGATGAGCAACCCTGAGTCTGTCAACCCTGTAAAGGCATTGCCTACTATTTCTACTATACACAAGTCAAACAACCTTTACATCTTTGTAATATTTTTGACACGTTGTACCTGTTGTCCAAAATGAAGTGGTTCATCTTTAAATCGCAACTTCTTCTCAATATCTTGTAAGAGTGTTTCCCTGCTTTCGCGGAGGTCACTATCGGACATGAGTCTGGAAACTCTTTGATTCTTCTTCAGTGAACTTTGAGGCCTGGACATGGAGTAACACAACGAGACTGAGGTAAGAAACACAAGAAGATACAGCAAACCCTAACCATAACCTGCCCTTAAAATCACAGGGAAAAGGTTTATTAAAAAGGTTAACTTTAACCCTTAAATCTCACTGGCTGATTGGAATGAATTACTTGGGTAAATCACATTAAAGGAACAGTTCACCCAAAAATGAAAATCCCCATTGACTGTCTATCTTCAATTAAACACAATAAGGGGATTTTTTTGAAGAATATTGTGGACTGAGTGGCCCCTCTTTTCAATATAGTGAAAAAGAAAGGGTGCTGGGGGCTTGTCAAGCTCAAAAATGACATAAAACAAGCATAAAAGTATAGAATCTTGACTTCCACTCTTCTCTGAACTTTTGTGAAAGTTTATAAGAGAAACAGTTATGAACAAATCAGTTATGAGTCAAATCTTTTCAATGAATCAGTTGATTCAGTTCATTTGTTCACAGATCTGTTTCTTTATTTAAACTTACTGACTTACTGATCTAGCCACAGCAATTAACAGGCAACTGGAGTGCTATCTTAGATTAGGTTTCAAAACATTATGGAATATAATACAGCTTTTTCGTCCTTTCTGAAGATTGAGAGCATCAGTTCTCAACTCACTTTCATGCCAGGATATTCTACAAAAAGAAATCCACCTTTTGTGTTGCACAGAAGACAGAAATTCAAATGGATTTCGAGGACGAGTAAATGTAAATGGACGAGTAAACAATTAACATTTGCACGTGAACTATCCTTTTAAGAGAAAGAGATCTTTAAACCATATTATGATATTTTAACTTTTTTAACTTTTTTTTTTTTAGTTGCCAGCTGCTGCCAGCATTTTTGATCATTTTCACAATATTTATCAAATTTTATTATGCAATATATCAAAAGAAAGAGCAGACCTCTGCTTTTAAACAAAAAAAGATGGTTTTATTCTAGCTTAATGCATTCTTTTTTTATCAACACTTGAAACTTTTATCAACACTTGGGTAAGTTTTATAAAAAAGCAACATTTTGAGCAAAAAGCTGAGAAAAACGCATTTTTGTCAAAGACTACGTCCGGATCGGATCCAGAACGATGATTAAAACACAGATGGAGTAGATCGAGTCCATCAACACTCAAAGCTTCACAGTCCTGTAACTCGTCCTGGGTCGACATTTCATTCTGTAACATTAGGCAGTTTTGATTTAAATGCCGTTTAATGTTGATGATCACATTATTGTACATATGCATCTGCTTACATATGTTGTTGCTTGGTTCTGCTTCTTCTTTTCCTGTGTTTTGATCAGGAGATTTAGTAGCATTTTAATTCCTTTAAATGAAATGATTCCTTTAAATGAAATGAATCTCCTGATCAAAACACAGACGAAGAAGAAGCAGAAACAAGCAATAGCATATGTAAGCAGATGCATATGTAAAATTATGCAATCATCAACAATAAAGAGCATATAAATCAAAACTGCCTAATGTTACAGAATGAAATGCCGACTGAAATACTCTTTTAGTAGATGTGTAATAGCGCCCCCTACTGTTAACGGTGAAAATGCGGAAAGACAGAATTTCCGTCAATGGCAGGGAAAGAGTTAATGTTGTGTTGGAGTTTGCTTACCCAAGTGGGGCCCTTTTAGGCAGGCCCATTGCATTGGTCTGAGGAGATGTTGGCAGCGAAGGAAGGACAGAACTAAGGAACGCCACTGGATTTTGGATGGGGCTGGGGCTGGAGCTGCTAGACGTTGGTGAAGAAGCTTGTGGTGGAGACTGAGTTCTAAAAGAAAACACTGAATTCACCAGGCCAGGAGGCAACAGAGGCGGTGAGGACACATATGGGGGGCTTCTCGGAGACTCCAGAACTCTTGTTGGAAACTTTCTTGGGGACGGAGCAAACTGGTTTACCGGCGATGTGATCTCCCGCGTCGACTTGGGTAATATCTGAGCAGCTAATTCATGTAGCATTGGAACAGGAGACTCAGTTGGAGAAATACTGATAGGAGAGAGCGTCTGAGCTGCGATGAACTCCTTTGGCCTGGTGTAGCTGAAGCTCTGGGCGGAGATCGGAAAAACCCCGGGAAGTGGAGGCTGGGGGGTGTTGTTCAGTTGAGGTGGAGACATTGGGCTCGGGATGGGCGCAGGTGGATTTCTCACCAGATGCGGTGAGGTGATGATACTCAGGGCTGGATAGGACACATTTTGAGAACGTGTGTCTTGTGGAGCCATGCTGGGATGAGCAATTGAGGTGGTGTTTAACTTTGGTGCAGTGTTGTTCACCACTGCTGCATTAGGGGTCATCAATGCTTGAGTTTTGGGAACACACATGTCACTATTGGGAACAGAGTTCATCTGGAAGGTTGGATTCATGTTCATTTGTGATATATGACTGGAAGGAGTAATGGGTGGCTTATTGGTCACGTAGTTATGGTTTGGTTGGATGGATGGAGCCATGATAATTTGAGCAAAAGGCATTGAATGTCCCACATTTGATTGAGGCATAGGGATGTTGGGAGCTCCTGTTGGGATTATTGGTATCACACTTGGCATAGGAGCCACATTGGGTGAGACAGGCACCGCATTTGTTTGGAGTATTAAGGTAGAGGGAACCATATTTGGTGGAACAGTATTTAATAAAATAGTGGGAACCAGATTTTGTTGAGGGGTTGAAGGGTGGGTGTGTAAGGTTGTGGCTGATGGAGTAAGTTGGGGCAAGGGCATGGAATTGGTTAAAGGCATGCTCGATTGGGATACAGGAGCAGCTTTTAATATGGGAGTAGGTAGTGCAGGTGCTGCAGGGATGGATGCAGGGATCAGCTGTGTAATTGGACCAGAGGGAATAACGAGAGGTGGTCGGAGTGGAGATGGCACTGGATTTGCAAAAGGAGTTGGCGTGACAGGCGGTGGCTCACAATTTGTCTCGTCTAAATGTGGTAACTCTTGGCTTGGGGAGACGTTATCCTGCAGCTGTTCCAAAAGCACCTGATTGTGGAGGATCTGAAGCTGCACTGGGTCTCTAAGATAAGAGAGAAGAAGGAGAAAACAAATGCATTGTATCTAGTTCAGAAGGTCCTAAAATGTTGTCTTGCAACATTCTGAAGTTGATACTTACAATTTTGGTTTAGCCAACACCGGTGGGGGTTCTTTGGATGACATTTCCTTCTCTTCTTCTTCCTCATCCTCCGGGAGTTTAAAGGTTACGCGTAGACCTGCTCGAGAAGTAGAGCGGGGTTCATTGTGATTCCCTAACACACCCTCGGGTCTTGTCTTGAGGCAAGAAGTTGGGGGATCCGGTAGGGGTTTAACAGGTGGTTGCTCTTGAACAGAAGATTTTGAAGCATTTGGTGATGGTTCAACCCAGGCATCCAAGTCCAGAGTGATGCCAGAGGCTAATCCGTTGGATGGAATTTGGTTCACTTCTGTGGAAGGCTTACAACCAGACCCTCCTGAATCGAAGTGTGTAGTGCTAGAGTTGACAGACTTATGGTTCGAATCAGAGTTCAGTGAAGAAGCATTGAAGCTGAGTGGGTCTAGCTGAGATAAACTACTCCTGAAAGTATCTGAGCTGTATTTTCCAATGCTGAGAGGGTTTAGACTAGGCAGGCTAGCACTGAGCTCATGGCGAAACATACTAGAGTTTAGGGAGTCCAGAGGGTCTGAATTCTTAAAGCCAGAGCTCAAAGGGTCGAGACAAATCATACTTGAGTGAACCTTATTGTTTACCAGAGGAACATCTGGCTTGCGCTTCAAAGTTGTTGATATCAGGTCTGTTGCTTGAACCTTTGGTGGGGAGGATTCCACGGTTAAAGTGCTTGTTTTTGTGGGTTTGGTGTTGTTATTATTGTGTCCTATTGATGCAGACAAAAAATATTTTTCAGAATTAGACTTGAGGTGTAAGCAGTTTTTAAGCAGTCTAAGCAGTTTTACATTGGTAAAAACTTACCCAATAATCAATTCCACACAAATTTACCTTTCACTCTCAACACTGCGATACTGGAAACTGTGCCATATTTATTGCTGGCTGTGCAAGTAAATGTTCCAGAATCCTCTGGAAAGACCTCCGCAATAACCAACGTACATATCTCCTCTGAAGTCCACACCAAACAGAGAAATGGTAGACTGTTAGGTGGTTAGTGCCATGAAATAATTATCTTGACAAAGCAGCTGTAATCATAGCCACCTACCAGATTCAGCCATAGATCTTGGTTCTGGATGAAAAAAAGCAGAATGTGTGGATTATCAGAAGCCAATTGTAAGTAGAACAATTCATGCACTGAGAGTTTTTCTTTTACAAGATACAAAGATTTTCAAGGATAGGTCCACCCACATAATCTTAATGTATGCATACTAAAATTAGACATACTCTTCTGGAGGATCCTGAAGTCTGGAGAATCTTCAATAAGTGTTCCCTCTCTGTACCAGTCCACTTTGGGGGAGGGAATGCCTTTTACTCGGCACTCCAGCACTACCAGCTGACTCTCCAGAGCCAGGACATCCTGAAGGTTCTGCACCAAAATAGACAATGGTGTTCAATGACACTGGAATGGAAAGCATGCAAAAACTACATTTTTATATATTCTGAAAATAATGTTAGAAGTGTTCGCTAATGCAAAACTACCACAATGACTGCTACTGCATTTTAATTGGGCATTGCTAGTCAAACGAGGTCACCACTAAGTTTCTATTATATTTCTAGAAATGGCTTGCATTGGACTGTTTCATTGTTTGCATTGGATTAGGATTTTTGGATTGGACATGCAAAAATCCTAAGTCTGGTTGCATAATAAGGTTAGAAATAAAATAAGAGTTGTGTTTGCTCTACCTTTGTAAACACAGGAGCTGCCATTATGGGCCTTACATCGAAGTTTTGAAGATAACTACTGCTGCCATTTAGATTCTGAAAAAGAAAATGTATAATGTAAGAGAAACACATGCATAAGTTGGTATAATCAAAACTGTAGATTTGCTGTGTTGTTCGTACCTCAGGAATGCTCTGTTGAGACGTTAACAGTATATCAGAGATACTTTGGCTTGATTGAAGTGATGGTGGTGTTATGGTGAGGGTTGGAGAAAGTGGAGTTGGTTCCACCTCAGATATTGGCACTAGTGGTTCTAGAACAGGTATGGTTTGTTCTAGTACAGGTACGGTTGGTTCTAGTACAGTTATGGCTTGTTCTACTACAGGTACGGTTTGTTCTAGTACAGGTATTTCAGTGCTGACGACCTTGGTACTCAGAAGTTCTGTATCTTCTTGTTCAGATGGAGAGTCAGCGGTCAGTTGCACTGCTCTTGCGTCTGAAGGTGCTGCTGGCTCAGCGCAGGTGGTTGTTACAGTAGGAGTTGTGTCTTCAGCAGATGTGTTGGACTCAACCGAGATCTCAGCAGGCTTGGGCTGAGGAGATCTATTTTGAAGTCTGAAAAAAAGCATGTTCATGTGTTTTCAAACAGGCCCCTTGGGGTCCATGAAGGTAGTGGAAGGAGTCCAGACAGTGGTGTAGTCTAGTTTTTTTAGTGAGTATACTGTGACAGAAAACTTTTTTTTTTTAAAAACAACAAAAAAATCATTACAATTGAACATTTTCATACTGAGAAACTGCTGGTAAAAGATATATATATCTTTCTTATTCCTTCCTTATAACTCAAGAAGGAAATAAGGTACAATGAAGTTTCACTACACGTGAGCTGCATCTGATAGCATAAAGTAATCAAAAGCAACAGCATTTTGGAACCAATCTAGCCTTTTTGTTTAGCCCTTGAGGGTATGGGCTATTTGGGTATGGGTATTTTTAAAACTGTTCCTCCCTGAGTAATATCTCATGATCGACGCAATGGATTATGTTGATTTTGGACTAATTTCAATCGAGAGCACCCATTGTAAGTAATGATGTGCTATTTTCTATGATCTGTGCATGTTTCATGAACTTACAAGTGAAAACGCCACGTGAAAGCTACATTTGTTTTTAGTTAGCGCCTGTGGAGTGTGTCGTAACTCCATGAGGAATATTCTCGTGATTGATGCAATGGATTATGTTGATTTTGGACTCATTTTAATAGTGAGATCTGTTATAACCAATGATGTGCCATTTTCCACGATCGGAGCAGGTTTCATGAAGTTACGAGCGAAAACATGAGTGCTGAAAATGTCAAACTTGCGCCGAGAATGACCGCCAAGCAACGGTGTTGTTGTACCTAAGTGACATCAGATCCAGGTCAAAGGTCATGGAAGCACAAATGGTCCAAAAGTCAGTGCTTCGCAACACAGACGGGGTGAATTTATGCATGAAAGTATGAAAGTTCTGTCACAAAACGATGATGTTACGTATCCTCAACCTTTTCTAGTGGGTATACTGCGTATACCTGCATATCATGTAGACTACACCACTGGGTCCATATATATTAGGGGTGCAACGGTACATTTCGGTGCATATTCGTCCCGAACCATCATAGTACGGACGTCACGGTTCGATCCATACATTCAGATGACGAATACAGTCAGTCACAGGAAATCCACACTACAATCCAGAAGGAGGCGTGCGGTAATGCAACGCTGTTTGCTAACCTCCACAACAGGAAGAAAGACAGAAGAAGAAGAGATGATCTATGCACCAACCCAAACCAAGAGTTCAGAAGCACGCAAGAGCTTGATAGTAGCCTATACGCTGAGTTTCGATTTATTTTTGTGACGCGTTCCACAAACTTCTCGGAAAGGAAACCGAGACGGCAGAAAACGACAAAAATTAAAATTACAGTTTCGAATGATGTCAAGTATTTTAAGTTATTTCTGCTGTTTTAATGAGACAAAAATTTAATAATTTGGCATTGTGCCGTGGAAAAGTCTAACTACTACAGTCCAGTGATGAAATATGCATTTTCTTCATTTCCAAAACCGGTGGTAAGTACCGAACCGTGACTTCTGTGTACCGTTACACACCTAAAATATATGTACATGTTATTCTTATAACATGATTCAATGTTTGAAAACCTGGAAACTCACTGTGCTTGAAAATGTTGTTCTCCGTCAGAATCCGATGAAGACGCTCCTATCAGAAAATGAAATGATGCTGCTATAAACTGCAGCTGCAATTGTTTAGTCATTCATATGAAATGGTCAATGATTCATTTACTTACCCTCAATGTAGATTTCTGCTGAGGTGGAGTCTGTGCCGTAAAAGTTGGAGGCAAAGCACGAGTATCTGCCTGTATCTTCTTCAAACGCCTCGGCTATGATCAGAGAGTGTCGCTCACCGTTGGTGATGATCTGAATATCAGGACTGTTTTCCAACTCTTTACCCTCACAAAACCACCTGGAAAACACATTCAGAACGTTATTTAAACAGGAACACACATCAAGCACAGACAATAAGGAATAAAAATGCATTAATGAAAATTTAAAACATTCACACAAATCATGTATGAACGCATCTGGTTTTATTTGACCTCAGTTGTAAATCCAGTGACATGCACAACTATGTTGTGTTCTTCTGACTATAAATGATTATGCCCAGCTCATTTACATCCATTTTCAACACAAAGTATTTTCCTAAATGCATATTTAACTCATTACTTCAATATTGTAAGTGTGCTAGTGACACTAAATGAAACACTATCCTGTAGGCCACAGAGGTCATTAATACAAGCCTTACAAAACAAAGGTAAACCGCCTTTTTTCAACAATATCATGTAATTGATATGAGATTTTCATTGATATGAGATTTCATATTCGATAGATGGGACCAAATGGGAACCAAAAATGGGAAAACAGAGATTATCCAATAACAAGATTTAACAAGGTAACAAGGGGAACTAGCACTTTTGTTAATCGTTCAAGCTAACAGTTGTTGACTGATGCATAAAATCTCAAAATAGCCGAATATCAGCTAATTTCTCAGTCTGTCACCATCACAATTTCCAAACAAATTAAATGCACAGTTAAAATGCTTAATATTGAATGATGAATAGATTTTGGACATTAAATGGTCAAAAACATATCAATATATAAGTCACAAATACCTCAATTAACATCAAAATAATAGTACATTTCCTTTTTTAGGGAAGTTACCCTTAAAAACTTAGTTGATGAGCAAAAGCTATTTACTTGATTAAATGACTAAATGGATTAATGACACCAGACATTATTATTTATTTAATCAAATACAATAAAATTGATGCAATAGAATTTTCAGAGCCTTTCTTTAGTCATTTAATGGCAGAAATCAGTTAATTGTCTAACAACTATTAGATACCAAGCTGCTGAAGCCATTTACTAATGAAGTTATTTCTGGCATATGTCAGTTTCACATCACAAAAATCAGCTCTTCTTTTCAAACGCTTCAGCAAAATAAGGTCCACACTGTAACACAAAGCAGCATTTATTCAGTATGAAATCAATGGGTTAAAAGAGTATTATCAGATCCAAAAATACAGCCTTACCTAGAGTGACCGTACAACAATTATTTAACTTCCTCTCCCGTTTTCGTAAAATTTCCTCCCTGAATTTTAAAGCGCTTCTGAAGCGACAAGTTGTGATTCATTCCAAGGGCTAGACATGGCTGAAATGTATTGGGTTGGAATGGGATCCCAGAGCCAATGAGGATCATTTCCAGTGAGTAAGACTCTACTTTGAAAGCCTGAGCTGCGGGGGGGAGACTTCCAGCGCTAGATCTGCACCTGTTGGGTCTATTTTCCCTCTGGACTCGAAACCCCTGATAAAGCTGGACGGCAGCATCCCTGACCGACACACATGAACATACAGAGCTAAACATAGAACGGCCTCTCATTCAATCACCAACACAACACACACTAATAGATCTGTCAGCCAGTTAGCACACATTTGAGTCACTGAAAAAAAAGAGAAACACTTGACATTTTTTAGGCTTGCTTCAACATCTAAAGAGTGGAGTTTCTTTACATTTACTTGATGAAAATGATTCAGTGGTGAAGAAAATGCTACAGAAAAAGCAAATGTAATTTCTACATGAAAAAGGTAGTTCAGGCAAGAAAAAAAGAAAAAGAAAAAAAAAGTAAATCGTATATTAGTACTCATTTTTTAAGCTTGTAGAAATTAAAGCGTAAATCTAAAATTAAGTAAAACCTACTCAACTTTTCTAATACTGGTGTTCCCATCATGCACTGGGGCATTAATCATTAATCAGGTTGATTTTTCACTGATTTCCAGCTGTATTTACAACGTTTTATCATTACTTTTGTTGTTAGGTTTGGTAATTTGCCATTTTGTGACTCATTTTCTACTCAAAATGACACATTCATACTCAAAAACGATCTATCGAAGGTTTAGGTTACCGTTATTGTGTATTGAGGTCTCTGTGTTCGGATGCCATTTTACTTCTATTATGATCCAGTTTGGAATCTATACGATTTCTATTGTATGATTTACTTAAATGTTTCTAAGTAAAGCATACACTCTAAAAGTGTGGTTTAATTCAGTGTTTGTTTGAGTAAAAAGTTAATTTAGACAAATTTACTAAACTTAGTTAAGTAGATGTTACTTTATTCTATATGTGAAATTCAATAAATTACAGATAACTAAGTAATATTTACTTAATTACTTCAATTAAATATTAAGTGTCAATTAAATGTCAAATGAATGTTAAGTTTAACAGTGAGTAGATTTTAGATAATAACAGGTCAGTTGTACAAAGTAGTAAAATTTACTTAAAGTGTGTACGTGCAAATTGTTACGAGGATTTTATCAAGTAAATCCTACAAGTTTTTTTTCTCAGTGACTTAGGGAATATTTGGAAACAAAGAAAGGTTAAGGAAAATGAAGGCTTTGCACAGATGGTCAGATGAACATTCACAGATATAAATAAAATGGCTCTTTGAATCATGTTGAAAAGGCAAGTTACTTCTGATCAGTGGATTCTCTCAAGAGTTTAGGGATGATCTAATGTTTCTGACATCACAGTCTCTGGGTCAGCTGAACGTGTGTAACGCGACTGAGAACAGTTGTCGAAACACGTCACCTGTCACACACACACTCAGAAAAGCACGGGTTTCCTTGACCTGTCAGTGTGGGAAGCTCGCGTTGAGTAATGTTACACTAAGGTTTCATCAATGACAAACCGATAACCAACTTCAGCAACGTATAATCATGTATAGAAAAGAACTTCATAAACAATGGAAATTCCTCGATTAATTAATTAATTACAGTAAAATAAATCATAACTAGGGTGTTTAACAGATGTCTTGAACTTAGAGGTTTTGTCATGCTACCGCTATGCAAACATTTATCTTTCAGCTTTCACAAGACACCTTTGTGCTAATAGAAAATGCATGGTCAATTTATATCATGTTATTAAATGCAAAAAAGTTAAATGTATAATCAATTTATATGGTAACACTTTACAATAAGGTTAACTACTTTAGTTAACGTGAATTAAGAATGAACAATACCTCTCCAGCATTTATTAATCTTACTTACTGTTAATTTCAATACTAATACATGGAAATTAATATGGAAATTAAATGTTGTATTTGTTAATGTTAGTTAATGCACTGACATGAACAAATAATGAACAGCTGGATTTTTCTAACGTAAACAAATTAATTTAATAATTAAATTAATAAATACTGTAACTAATGTATTGCTATTAAATGCAAAAACGTAAATGCATGATCAATTTTTATGAAGTTATTAAAAGCAAAAATATTAAATGCATGATCAATTTATATTACGTTATTAAATACAAAAATTTCAAATGCATGATCAATTTATATTACGTTATTAAATACAAAAATTTCAAATGCATGATCAATTTATATTACATTATTAAATGCAAAAATGTTAAATGCATGATCAATTTATATGACGTCATATAAAATGATCATGCATTTAATGTTTTTGCATTTAATAACGTAATATAAATTGAGTCTTTTACACCATAACATATACCTTTCATTACACTGTAACACACACTGAGTTGAGTCTTGACTTGAGTTTCTAGAGAAGCACAAGCTGAATATCATGGCTGGAGCAGCACATTTGCACAATCTGACTCATACAATTCTTTAAGGCTTTACAAGTTATGAGAGACTGAAAGATAATCAGTCTATGAAGTTCATCCAGCCTCAAGTCAGCAGGTAATGTTCAAAGTTTTTGATTTCTGCTCATCTGCAATTATCTTAGACATAAACATGTTTCATGACAAACACACTTACGAATAAAGAAATCAATAAACTTATACTTACAGTCCAGTTTATATCAGAGTACAATGGGTGAACAGTGCTCTAGTTAACTAAAACTATAAAAAAATATTTATTTTAATTGAAATAATATAAGAGTATTAGATGCAAAAGGTGAAACCTAAAAACCTTTAAATTATTCCTATGCAAATAATTAAACTAAAATTACTAAAACTGAAATAAAAATACATTAAAGCTAAATATAGATATTAAAAACAAATACAATCAATTGATAAAAGCACAACAAAATTATTCAAAATATTAATAAATACTATTATAGTATATAGCATTGATATCCATCTGATTCCAAAATAGTACATTATTTTGTAAGGAAGTGACACTCATGTTGTGGTTTATGTCATTAAATGGGACAGAAAAGACATTGACTGTATAGTAAACACTGCTGCAAATATCGATCATATCTGCACTGATGTGCCCATGTAATATTTTGTTTACTCTTATACTCATTGGCTAACTGTGCTCTACTGAAGATGTGGGACATTAATTTCGCCTGCATTCTCATAGCATCATATTTCCAATGTGGCAAAATTAGAAAGGCTGAGCTCAGACTGCATGTTATACGCTCAGCTTTCACAAGACTTCTTTGTGCTTACAAGCCAATGCATGAGAAACTAGTGTGGTATAGATTCCTTGTGAAAAAGCAGCACACTTTAGCATACTTAAAAATATTATGGAAATAATATACTGGGCTTCTTCAGGTCAAAAATGACCCGAAACTTTTACGTTTTTAAATTTTTTTTTTTTTTTGCTTCATCGGAATGGGATGACACTTGGTAACTTTTGTCGTATTAGCTATGTGAACACACAAAAAAAACATGGACATGATTCGGATATGTTAAAGGGTCGTAAAAAAAATAGTCACACTTAGCTTCCTCCGGGTCAAAAATGACCGACATAGGAAATGAATGGGAAATATGAAAAAACACTAAAACTCAGAGAAACTTTTGGTGGTACAAACTACAAATCAGCCACTGTGCAGAAAAAAAGTGCACAGCAATAAAGGGGTGACACTCTAAAACATCAAGAGTGCAAATATGACACCCCCCACCCCACCCCCCACACACACCCACACCCACACCCACAAACACACAACAAATTTTGCACCAAACTATATAAAATCATAACTCAAAACTGTAGCAAGGAGAGTCAAAAGGTAGGTATCGTTTGAAAGAACTCTTTTTGAAAATATAAATTAGATTACATTTGGACATTGTCCTGCCGAGAAACGGCTGATAAAAGACAAAAATATATATATAATTTTTATTATGATTTTGCATATCTTTCTTATTTGTCATGGAATAACTCAGGAAGGAATTTTTTTTTTGGATAAAGGAATCAAAAGTTACAGCATTTGGAAAAGAGATAGCCTTTTTGTACAGTCTTTGACACCCCCTCATGGGCAATTTTTTCTCCATGAAGAATATCTTGTCATAAAAGCAATAGATTATGTTAATTTTGGGCTCATTTTAATTGTAATAATATGCTGTAAAAAATGAAGTGCCATTTTCAATGATCTGTGAATGTTTCATGAGCTGTATGATGTTTTTGATACATTGCAGTACATTATTTTATAGATTATGAAAAAAAGAAATTCTATTTATCAGCATATAACTCAGCAATACTTAAGAGTTTTTCAAAGTGGATACATTCACTGTAAAGTTCAGACTCTAAGCTTTCAAATGACATCAACTTTGTGTTAATCAAGGCAAAATTTTTTTTAAATATGGTAATGAATATTTTCGCAGCTAGGTGGCGCCTGCTGGCGGTACACTCGGTTTTAGAGGGATTACTCAGCACTCGTTAGGAGTTAATAAATGTGCCATGTTCCATTCAGTGGTTGCTTAGTAATTTATTTTTTTCTTTCCGAATGGGAATCAAAATAAATAAATAAAAAAATAAAATAAAAAAGCTATAGGCAGCCTATAGGCGGTTATAGGACATGACACATATTTATATATTTTTAAAGCCACTAGATGGCGCTCTTCTCACTTGAAAAATTTTTTTTTTTAGGCCTGCACTCTATTTTGATGTGAAATGGTGCATTTATTGAAAATAAATAAAAATAAAAATAAAATAAAAATATATATATTAATTCTAATGGAAAAAATAGCTCATAAAAATTATATAATTAATGCAAAGTATCATAAAAATCTTTAAAAATTCTAAATAATTTTTAATAAATAACAAAAATATATTTGATTGGTTTTCCTGGGAAAAAAAAAAGTTACATTTTAAGGCTTCGGTCTTTTTTGACCCGGAGGAAGCTAAGTGTAACCCATTTACGAAGAAGCTCAGAGGGTTAAAAAAGTCTGAAAAGAAGGGACTTAAATTTATATTAAAGGTACAATATGTAAGAATTTTGTATCAAAATCCAAAAACCACTTGCACAGTGTTATATATTTCTATCAATTGTGTGCTTACATTATCCTAAATGTTTCCAAGAATTTGTAAATTCAGAGAAATGTACCATTTTAAATAGTGCCCGTCCCTGTTCACTTGTCGCCTGTCAATGACGTAATATCCGTGTTATCCCTGGTTTCCACTCATACTGCCATAGTAACCATGGCGACAAACGTGGACAACTGCGTTACGTCTAGCGGCACGTACATATTGTAGCATTAAATGCAATTATTTGAACCTTAAAGTTATTTTTTAACCCCCTTAAGTGCATCTTTAAATGTATGTCAAAATATTAGTAATAACAGTAACACTTTACAATAAGGTTTAATTTTTTAACACTAGTTAAACTAACACTGAACAATGCTTTTATTTAGGATTTATTAATCTTTAATAATACATGCACCATAAACTAACATGAACAGACAATTAACACAAACTAAATTAACATTAACAAAGATTAATAAATGCTGTAAAACACATTGTTCATTGTTAGTTCACGTTAGCTAATGCATCGTTAACAAATGAGACCTTATTGTAAAGTGTAACTGTAATAACATTTTTAATGTGGAGAATTTAGAATTTAGTACATTTGAAATATATTAACTTGAAATAATAATAATATAATTCAACAGCAATAATCAAGTACTTTACATGTGCTTTAGTATGTTATTCAAAATAAGTGCACTTTCATTTTTTTCTACTGAGAAAGAATATTTACGAGCTGCTTAATTCATAAAATTTAACTGAAATTAAAAATAAATTGTTTATATTTTAGACCTGACGGAATGTTTTTGGCAGGAAATTGCGCCATGCGTCACTCGTCTGTGCGTGTCTTGTCATTTCCGTAAATAAAGTTGCACAGCTGCTTTGACGCGTGTCTAATGTGGGAGTGTCAGAGGTTAGTAGTCACAACGAGAAAGAAAGATTGACATGGAGCCGCTAAATCTCCGGGGAATCGCCCGTTTTAAACAAATGCTGAACAGAGGACAGTCTAATGGAGGAATAACCATAGTCACAAAGAGCTGAAGCACAACCAAAACAATGTTCTTCCACAAAATGCATGCGGTTTTGTTTTTTAACCACTAGAAGGCCAAAAGTTACATAGTGTACATTTAAAGTCCCCCTGTGGTGAAAATCCAGCTTTTAATGTTGTTTATGTGTCTAAATGGTGTTTTTAATATGCTTTAAGACAAACCATGTGTAAATTCATAAGTCGACACCATTGCTGAGTATTTTCTCCTTAAAACTGCAGTGAACCAAAGACAGTCTCAAAAACACGCTTTGAAATCGCTGGTGTTTCTGACGTCACAAACTACCTTGTAACCAATCAGATCAACGTGTGATCGTCAACCAGTGGATCTCTGAGCTGAGTGAGTGAGTGGAGGCGGGGCTCATTTGCATATTCATAGAACCGCGTATACTAAATGAGGAAAGGGTGTCGAGTTACATTCAAGATATTTTAAGGCATGAAGAATTTTTTCCAAGGAAAATGTTTAAATATGTCATTTTGGGGATCAAAGATGAGTTTTAATGGATAAAATGATGGACTACAGGGGGACTTTAAGTAAAACTAAATCCAAAGCAATGATTCCACGATTGGATCCCTATATGAAGCGTTTCTTTTAATAGTGTTTGCAGTTTCTATGTGTCTGCTTTCTGCCTGAGCAATAGTAATAGTAATATTTGACCACTAATTACTGTACGTACACCAATAAAAGAAACTCACCGAACTTCAGGAGCAGGCAGTCCTCTGACGATACAATCCAACTGGACTTTACTTCCCTCAGGAACCTCCCTGCTTTTGAGTTTCTGTATAAAGTGTGGAGGTTCACACACGGGTTCCTCCGCTTGTAGCAGAGCCGGTGCTTCACATTCAGTTTCACACGATGGCTCCGGTTCCTCGGGTTCCTCGGGCTCCTCTGTGTCCATGACTTGATTGTTCTCCATCGGCTCCTCCATTTGATGGTCAAGCAGAATCGGCCGTTCTCTATCGTCAGCATTAATGGAGTACGAAGTGCCATCGAGTTGGGTTTTGTTCTGGTATCGGCTCCGGTGCGCTTTGCAAGTACGAGGCCGAACTCGCTTAGAACTGTTGGACTTGAACAGAGACGAAAGCTCTTCTATGAAGTCGGCTGCCTTGTTGAGGAACTCCTTCTTGGATTGGGTTTCCAAGCCATAAGGAGCGTTTCTTTGGGGTCTTTTGAAATCGGCCGCAGGTTCCCTGGAAGTTCTGACGCTCCTAATCGTGTTTTCTTGGATTGAAGGCTGGACTGATTGACTCTCGGACACGACCTTGGGTTCTGGAGTGGGTTTGCTGGAGAAATGGCTCATTTGTGGGCATTTCTCCTCACGTTCTCGTGGATCATTGCTGATCGCTTTGCAGGCCAGGTCCACACTCTTGTCCAGTTCTTCTTGGCTCAGGAAGGCAGAAAGGTCTGGGAACTGAGCGTCCACGTTCCCACCAGAATCATCCGGTTTCTCTTTGACCGTCCCGTACACCAGAAGTCGAGGCGTGTCGATTAGGCTGGGCTCGCCGTGTCTGTGATGGGCTCTGGCTTCGGATAAATAACTCTCTCGTAAGAGCTGAGACAAAGACGTGGGCTGATCCATGTTGTTCTCCTCCATGATGCTGGAAACACAATGACAAAGATTAAGAACATTAAGGAACGTTTTTGGGCACATTTTGAAAAGATGAAGCATATTTTTTTAAGTCCGCCTGTAGTCAAAAAAATACTATTTAAACGCTTTTTCCTTGAAAAAAAATGCCTTAAAATATCTTGAATGTAACTCGACACCCTTGCCTCATTTAGTATACGCGGTTCTATGAATATGCAAATGAGCCCCGCCTCCACTCACTCACTCAGCTCAGAGATCCACTCGTTAACCAGGTGTGTGTTTCCCTAAAGTGGTCGCAAATTCCCATCGTTATCAGCAGTTCAACGAGTCTGTGTTTCCAGAAACAATCGTTTTAACGAACATTCGTAAACAGCATCGCAAACTTATGTGTTTTGAACGACAGATCTCGACCTGCGGTTAGAAGCAGAGTTTCTAGTTTGCATGACATGTGGCTCAATAAATCCTTATCTTGAGCAAAATAAGCAAGCTGACATTCAGTGCAATCTATATATTTTATTTAAAATACATACAAATGTAATTTACGTCTTTGAGTTTGTCAAGAGATTTAAAGCGTAGGCTAGTTATTAAAGAGTGCGCATGTGCGAACGTGCTCTAGTACGCAAGAACGAGCCTATGATTGAATTGGAAATAAAGCAAAATAACTGAGGAAAATGATAATTAGTCCTCAGATGCCATGTTCTTAATTTATAACAAAACATCTAGCATTAATTCGATCTCAAACAGTTTCAACAAAATAAGTTATTACTCCACCACGTGCGTGGCGTCTTAAACCAACGTGGTTGAACGACCACTTTCGAGGTTACGGTTTTGGGAAACAGTCGTGACTAGCAAGTTGATTTCTTCAACGATGGATCGTACTATGGTAGTTAAGCAGCGAGTTTCGTCGTTGTACGGGAAACACACCCCTGATTGTTTACAAGGTAGTTTGTGACGTCTGAAACACCAGCGATTTCAAACCGTGTTTTACTCAGCAATGGTGTCGACTTAGCCTATGAATTTACACATGGTAAGCATATTAAAAACAACACATAGACATAAACAACATTTAAAGCTGGATTTTCACCACAGGGGGACTTTAATGCCTTCTGCTAACCCACTGTAATTTATAACTATCTAAAAGAGTAGCCTAGTAGCTTTCAATAAATGAGTCTTATATCATGCCTACTTGTAGAAACTAATTCGGTTTACATTGAGCAATTCAACATGTCTACACTGCAATCAGAGATGATATAAAAAGAGATGATATATATAATTTTAGAGCTGAGCACAACTAGAAAAATTCTTATTCACTATAAGTTAGTATTCTCTTCAGACCTGAAAATGACATTTATACAATGTCTCTGATATTTCCAGGTGTTCTGTTACCTTCATGCATGACTTAAACATGCCAACAAACGTAATATTCCCGGAGAATAAAATGTAGTTATTAAAACGATGAAAACGCAGCTGAATTTGAAGCATTTCGTTTGGATGTTTTGGAGATTTTTGTGCCACTACAAACAGAATTCCTCTTAAAACATGAGATCAATTGACTCCTAAATATCTGATCAAAGATTATACATGACAGTTATTTTTGATTTTTGGATATTTTAAATAATAATTTCTAACAAGACTGCAGTCAGAATTTTAGAGAGGAGCACAAGAATAAAAAATTAAAAAATCATATTCACTACAAGATTTCATTCATTTCCATGTCTTCACCGGCCTGTAAATTACAACTATAAAATGTCCTGATATTTCCAGGTTTTTTATGACCGTAGGAACTAGTATACATGCATAACATATTCAACTTAAACATTCCCAAGCTGGAAAAGTCCGGAAAGCAAACGCCATTTTCATGAAATGTATAAAAATGCAGCAATATTTCAAGCATCTGGTTTGGATGTTTTAGAAGTTTTTGTGTCACAACAAACAGAATTATTTTTAATATTTACAGTCCAATATCAAAGCACACTCCCACTTTATATTAAGTGTCTTTATCTATAATGTTATTAATCATTTGATGCAATACACTTACTTACCTGTACTAAAAAAAAAACCCCTACATATAATTACATCTGTAATTGGTTTGTGTAAATACATCAATAATTACCACTTAACCAAACCTGGGTAACACTTTATTTTAAGGTGACGCAGTTATATACTTACTGTAGTAATAACAGTAAATTATGCATAATTACACTATAATTACGCATAATTACATAATTAACTAACCCTAAACCAAACCCTAACTCTATAGTAAGTACATGTAGTTAACTAATATTACTCAGTACTTGTTTGAGTAATTACAATGTAACTACATCACCTTAAAATAGTGTAACGGTCCTAACCGTACCCGTATCCGCATCAATAGCAGCAAAAGTGCTTTATGAATATGAGCACAATGTATGAAACGTTCTTTTAGATGCAAATATATACACATGTATACAGTATGTGTAGTGGGTAATAGTCTTAATAACCATCTCATGTATGCTGATGATTTAGTTATTCTCTCTCCTTATAGTGCTGGATTACAACAGCTCAAGCTATGGTGTGCATGATATTAAATTTAATGCTAAAAAGAGAGTGATTATGATTGTTAAAACCAAAAATGTCATTCTTTACAGGTGACCAAGTATTAAACGTGGTAAATAAAGTAAAATGCATGGGTCACATCATTAAAAATAGAAATATTTGATATATTTTTAGAGCTTAATGTTTTTCTCTTTATATGGCGCACTTGTGGTGTAAATATAGTAAAGTTAAAATGATAATGTAGCGTTGAGTTGTGCTTAAGCTCACAATGTTTGTGTCTAATAATGCATGCAATTATATGCATGTGATTCAAAAAATAGCATCATAATGGTCTTAAATAATATTACATTAAGTGATAAAAGCTATTTTTCCTGGAATGTAAGTTTGCATTAAAATAATATCTGTTCGTAAATGCATGTTTAAATATTTTCTTTTTACTTTTTAAAATGGACCTAAGGGTCTGAAGTAAAGAATGACTTGAAATGAAAAGACACTCAATTTAAAGTATGACCCAAAGCAAAGTCTGAGAAAGTTTTGGCCTGTTGTTATTGAATCCAGAAACGGGATATGCCTGCAGATGGTCCTGACACTCAAATCAGAGCAATTAACAGAAGCAGCGATGCCCTTCCAACAGACCTGTCCGGGCAGCTGGCGTGTGCATGAATCCAGAGCACACACACACACACACACACACACACTCAGCTAATTATAGTCAGAGCTCACTTTACATGAACAAAATACAACACGATAAATACAAACATCATATCGCTAGAATCAATCCATGAACTATCATATTAGATTCTGTGCATATTTCTTGTGTACATGATTTACTAGGAAGGCACCGTTATGACATGCACATCTAAAATAGTCTGTACAAACATCTATACAGAGTGTGTGCCTTTAAAATGTACTTGCATGCATTAACTGAAGTGCAATGCACTGAGGTCATCAGACAGCAAGGTGCTTTACCTTTGACTTCAGTGTGAACGCTCTGCTCCACAAGTGTGTAGATCTACTGCACCTGCTTACAATCCACTGAAACTCCAGCTTTCCAGACGCCCGAGCGCTTCCTAGTCTTGAGGAAAGTTAACCTTGAGTTTCTTCTAGTCTTGAGGAGAGTTAACCTTGAGTCTCCAGCAGCGCAGCAGCAGCGACGGCCTGTCCGGGAGACCTGTCACCATGAAGCAGAATCATCCGTCAGCGTGTCGGTGGCAGGTTATCTGAAGGGAGGTGGAGGGATTTGAAGCGAGTGCCAGGGAATGAGCCGTCCTCATTGGCCAGTGCCAGTCTGGTGCACCTATGACGGTCTGGAGGGCACAGAAGCAGTGCATTATGGGCGGTAACTGGAAATAATAGGGCAAAAAAAAATGTTTGCATGCCAAGCACAGATGATTTTGAACATTCATTGTCATTTGCATTAATGAAAATGAACCCTGTTTTGAGGACAATTAAGATTTTAAAGTATTTATGTGTAATGCATTATAAAGGTATACATAATGTACGATATATCTTTTCATAAATAATTGCAACCAAAGTTAAAATGCATTATATTTGCAGACTGCTTGTTATGCGTTTTAATTAGTGCTGGACAACGATTAATCGCATCCAGAAGTGTGTGTTTACATAATATATGTGTGTGTTCTGTGTATAATTATTTTGTACATATAAATACACATGCATGTATATATTTTAGAAATATTTTATACTGTATATATTTAAATACATAATTTATATTATATATAAATATAACTATTTTATATATAAATTAAAAAAAAATCTTAAATATTTACATGCATGTGTGTGTATTTATATATACAAAGTAATTATACACAGAACACACACATATATTATGTAAACACACACTTCTATTTTGGATGTGATTAATCATTGCCCAGCACTAGTTTTAAAGCATTAAACTTAATTTCTAAACATCATATAACAATTATTCATGAGATCATACGATGCATTATAAGGTGCATTACAAGGCATTATTAATGCATTAAAATATTTGATAATGCACTATATATGAAGAGTTTAGGTAAAGTGCATTGTGACATTACTGTGTTTACCCTCAAGTTCTCATTATTGCAATGGGAAAAACTCACAATTACAGTCATGCTTTTCGATTCCAACAATAAAATAAAAGAAACAGACAAGATCAAACTTTTTGTTGATAATTGTTTATTTTCAAGTGTCCCGCTCGCCGTTTTCCTCTTTTCATACATTGTTTTGTAATGAAACTATCTTTGAAAAGATTATTTTACACATACCCGAGGGTCGACTTTAGTTTTACAGCAATTACCCATAACTCTCTGAATATGGTGAATTTTGCTTCCTACTCACTTTAAAAAATATTTTTCTACTAATTATATTATATAATGCTTGAATATACTTAATATATATTCAACTATTTAACTAGTGATCTATTTAGCATTATATAATGTAATACTGTTTGTTATTGACTTAACTCAACTATAGTTGCAGTGTCATGTATTTATTCTAGATAAATCACGAGCAGCCCTTTATTTTACACCTGGATCTCAGAAGTCCTTTACATCTGCTGTTTTTCACATCACTTATTGTGGTTCCAGGTTAAATGTGTGACTTTTGAATATTTATGGAAGCACATTTCTTCATAATTACAAGATGAAAGGTCAACATTATGAGATAAAAAGTAATAATGATGAGATTAAAAGTTGAAATTGACTTTTAAGTAACATTTTATCTCAGTTATGACTTTTCATAATTTTGACTGTGTATGACAATTTCGATTTAAGACAATTTAATTCATAATTATGACTTTATCTCTTAATTTTGACTATGGCGATTTCAATTTAAGACAATTTATATGACAATTTCAACTTTATTACATAATTATGACTTCATCTCTTAATTTTGACAAAGAATGACAATTTCGACTTTTAAGTCATAAGTCACGAGATGAAAAATCAAAATTATGAGATAAAAAATAATGAGATTAAAAGTTGAAATTGACTTTTTAATTAACATTTTATCTCAATTATGACTTCTCATAATTTTGACTGTGTATAATTTCGATTTAAGACAATTTAATTTCATAATTATGACTTCATCTCTTAATTTTGACAAAGAATGACAATTTCGACTTTTTAAGTCATAATTTTGGCCTTTAATCTCAAGTATGACTTTTTCTCTCAGAATTTTGACTTAGAATGACAATTTCGACTTTTTATGTCATAATTACCACAGCATCATTTATTTTTATGTGGCGGAAATGCGCTTCCATAACTATTAGATTATTTACTGATGCAAAAAGAAGAAAAAAAATCTGCAGTTGTCATAAAAAAAAGAAGATGATTTACATATCACATTTCACTTAAAAAGTCTAAAAGGAAGAAAGGCAAATAGCCAAAGGCACATCATTATTAGGTAATATGGTCGTCAAATAAAAGTGTGTCAAACCAAATAAAGCTCTGTTAACTACAGTAGTGATCCTAAAATAAAAACTTTGCATTTTAAAATAAGTAGGTATTAATCTGGATTCTGAATACCTTCATTCATCACTTGGCAAAACATCCAACATCACGTTTCTTCAGTCTAACGCCGCTCACATTATAACACGCATTAAACCATCCATTCTGAGACCACCGGATGATTTCACGAAGGGGAAAATAACTTAAAAGTAGAACGAGAAAACAGCCGGCTTGATCGGACAAATCAACCTGGAAACATGATGAACTCTGTGAAGCAAATCCAGAACAAGAGAAAAGAGCATTCCCATAAATCCAGCTCCTGTTTAACTGGACAGTGTCTCCACACACACACACACACACACACACACACAATGAAGGCCATAGTGATGCTGCTCATGTTTGTGTAGTTCTGTAATGCTTTTGAATCCTCAAAATATCCGAGAATTCCCGAAGGACTGTGTGAAGCGTCTCTGCATCAGATCAAGTGTGTTCGGGCGTGTTCGAGTCTTTCAGTTCACTGAAGTAGTGTACGACTCCACTTCACTGTCACGACTCTTCACTCGCTCGCTTCCGAGACTGATCGCCCCTGCAAAACAACGGCTCAGGTCAAGATAGGCATATTATATGAAAGTAAAATAATGCCAAACGTTTTTTAAAACTAAAAAGCTTGTTGAATTGCACTACCTGGAAAAAAATATGCATTGCATTAACCGTGCTTGTGTTTTACACCTGGATCTCAGAAGTCCTTTACATCTGCTGTTTTTGTGATTCCAGGTTAAATGTGTGACTTTTTTGAATATTTATGGAAGCACATTTCTTCATAATTACGAGATGAAAAGTCAAAATAATAATGATGAGATTAAAAGTTGAATCTGACTTTTTAAGTAACTTTTTAACTCAATTATGACTTATAATTTTGACTATGTATGACAATTTTGATTTAAGATCATAATTATGACTTTATATCTTAATTTTGACTATGGCGATTTCAATTTAAGACAATTTATATGACAATTTCAACTTTATTTCATAATTATGACTTCATCTCTTAATTTTGACAGAGAATGACAATTTCGACTTTTAAAGTCATAATTTTGACTGTCATAATTTTGACCTTTTATCTCAATTATGACTTTTTCTTTCAGAATTTTGACTTAGAATGACAATTTCGACTTTTGCATTAACCGTTTTTGTATTTTAATGCATTGTATTTTTAGGGTTTGCATTTTTTAATGGGCTGAAATTCAACATGGTTGTATATTTAAGCTGTGAATATTTCACTTCAAAACATTTGACAAACATTTTCATCATTAAAAATTCAATAATCCATATTCACCTTTCAGATTTCACTTCCAAAATATTAATTCCGTTCAAAAATACAACCTTATAATATTCAACAGGCAATATTCAGTCCATTAAAAATGCAAGCCCTAAAAATACAATGCATTAAAATACAAGCACAATTAATGCAATGCATATTTTTTTTCAACAAGCTTTTTTGTTTCAAAACCTTTTGGCATTATTTTACTTCCATAATATTATTCAGCATAGTGTGCATTAGAGGTCATGCGTCACCTGGAGAAGCCGTTCTGAGAGAGCTCCATCTGCAGTTCCTGGTCTTGCGCCGCGTAATACTCCAGCTGAGACTCCAGAGCCGGAGGAGCGATCTGAGGAATGAATCTGGAAAACAGAGCCGGAGCGAGAGGGACCCAGTCTGTGGGGAAAACATGTGGATATAATGACATCTTGACTGAAATCTCCTGTCATACACTACTGTGGTGCATTTTAGAAAGAAATGATATGTTAGAGGTGGAAATCTTTGGCTTGAAGGTCATTTGAATTGTTTCCAAAGCGAACAAATTTGTGATTATTGTGCATTCAGAATGATTCAAATATATATAATCACCTCCTGGGACCCAGGAATAGACTTTTGTCCACTGTAGAGGACATTATATTGTAGTGAATTTCTCTGACATCATACATGTCACATGACACGACCTGGGTGTCCTGTAAAGAGCAGATTCAGGGCTTTTCAGAGATACGTATGTTTGGAGGTTTCACCATGAAAACAACTTCTCCTTGGTCTTTAAAAATGCCTGACATTAATTTAGTGATCAAATGTAGGAAATATGATAATATATTGTAATTATCATTTAAATCAGACTACTTTTCACATTGTATTTCATAAACCAACATCTCAGGAAAACGTTATGAGGTTTCAAATCAAAAAATGACTGTTCCAGAACAGAGCGCTGATTTCATCAGGACTTACATCATGTTTATCAGGCATTCTGGGAGACACAACAAGAGATTATGGAAATAAATTATACATCAATATTCTTATGAAATATTAGATATTATTATTAAAATGTTGCTAATTATTACTCCAATTATTACACTTCTTTTTTCATTAAATGTTGCTCCAGGAACACATTAATGTGCACATTAGATATATTGCATTGAATGGGAATATTAATTTATGGCCATTTTACCCACATATTGCATAAAGTAAAATGGTGTATCAATTCAGTCCATTATATCTTTCATAACATAGTTGAGAATCATCTTTATACAAATTTTGGTTAAAAAAAATCCTGAAACCCCAAAATTTATTGGTGATTGAAGAAAAAAAATGACATTGTTTTTGCCTATACATATAATTTCATGTCATTTTATTTTTTAAACAACTGAGTCCTGGTGTCCACTACAGAGGACATAGCATAACGTATGAATAAAATATACATTTTTCAAAAATGTTTTTTTACCATTTGTTTTTTATGCTCTAAACCAATGTTTCCCAACCTTTTTTCAGTCAAGGCACCCTTTGAAAATTTTAAAAAATGTGTGGCACCCTACACTAGTGTTGTCACGATACTACTTTGATACTATACCTTGAAATGTATCAATTTACAAAGAACTGCCGTATAGGCCTACTGTCATATAGATATTTTTAATATTATAAAAAAATGTTGTCCATCCATTTAAAGTCTAGGAAATCATTAATTTCTTCTGAAGAGATCACTTTACATGATGACATATTTAATTAAGGCTTTTATTCATATATAAACATTGCTCAATTACCATTGCAAATCTCACCTAAATGTTTGCTCACTCAATGTATTTGTGTTTTTATATTGGGATAATTTTGTTATAATTGCACAAGACAGTTTGTTTTTAATATATTTTATGTAATAATTTCACAGTTAATCTCCAAATTAATGTAGAAACAACATAAAGACAGTATATTTCAAATAATTGTTTAATGGAATCTTTTTATGAATGAAGTGTTATTTGATTCTGATGTCAGTGCTGCACATGTGGATCCCATTTTCTCACAACTCTTAAAGGCACAATATGTATTTTTTTTGCTTTAAAAATATAAAAAAATCACTATATCTATGTTATATATTTTTTAAAGTTGTGTATTTACATTATCCCGACAGTTCCAATTAACTTCTAAATCCAGAGAAATTAATATTTTAATTCGAAGACACGGACCGTGTCTTTATTTCCGTTTTGTCGCAGTCAATGGCGTCATATCCGCGTTGTCCCTGGTTTCCGCTCGTGCTGCCATGGTAACCAGAGCTATGAGCAGAGCCCTCTGATAGTAACCAAGACGACAGACGTGGACCACTGTAGTTCGCAATGTCTATTTGCACGCTGTTGTTGTTTCGTTCAAACATTATGGACCATGGCAAGCAGACTTTGGATAAAAAAGGAGAACTAAAACGTGAATCAATATCAGCGCGGTGTTTTCGAGATGCCGAGAGCTCCCATAGACAGTATATAAACGAGAGCTCCACGTCCGAGACTTCGACCGCTCCTACATGTACTTTATTAAACAGGTGAGCACATTTACATAAAACTAATCAATGTTATATAGTTCAACAATGATAAAATGTCAGAATATGATCTGTATGTTATTCTAATGTTGATCTAGCTTAACGTTACTGCTAACGTTAGTCTCATTCAGACAAACTAACACATAAGTTACATTTCAACACATTCAAATGCAGTTTAGTGTGATAGTGTAATGTTAGACCAAGTGAAACAGCGCTGCGTTACCTCACAAGTTTAATTTGTCTAATAAACTGACCTGTGAGTAGTGATTCTGCGTGTAGTTCGGTAGAATGAAATGTCCATATTCCTTTTATATCCGCGGGACTCGCGTCGCGTGTGGAGCTGAGAGCTGTCTCTTAGCAATCCCGAACTGCTTCATATCACAGTCATGATAAAAACATCGATGTATTCAGTCATCCATAAACATTATTAGATCGGTCGGCTTAACGTTGACGACAAGATCCATAATTCTTAGCAAATGTTGCGTCATCAAACTACGCCTTTGTTATTGTAAATAGGTTAGCGACCCCTAGTGGAGAAAAAATCCCATACTGTACGTTTAACGTTCATTTAAGACTTTATTAAACTAATTTAAGACTGCTCTCATGAGGATACTCAAAGCGAAACCGTGAAAGAGAAGTCGATTCTGGCGCGCATCGTTCTGTGCGTCTGTGTTCAGCGCATTCTCTTTTGTATTTTCTCGCTTGCATGGTTTAAAAGCATTTGCATGAAGAAGAACGTGATTATATAATGTAACGCTAGCCAAAGGATGAAAGAAAAAAAAACGGATGCTGCTTTAATTGCGTTAAATATTTTTAACGCGTTAACTGAAAAACATGAATTGCACGCGTTACTGTTGACAACAGTACGGACATAACCGATGTGTTTATTCGTGGCAAGACGGACATTGTGACAATGTTTTCGTGTGCATTTGACCATTAGTGCAATGAAAAATAGGCAGCTTTATGTGGACGCACTGGGAATGAGGCACGGGAATAAAATCATGCGCAAATGCAACCTCTGCAATTCAACCCCGAAAACTTATGATTTGCATTTTTATTATAAATTTGTGTGCATTATTTGTTGTTATTAGAGACTTCCGACGATCCGAGATTGATGGTAATTTTTTATTTATTTATTTATTTATTTATTTTTTACACATTTTAGCAATTTTTAAATGTTTGATGGGGTTTTTACACGGCACCCCTGCTCTCGCCAGAAGGCACCCCAGGGTGCCGCGGCACCCCGGTTGGGAAACGCTGCTCTAAACAATGTGTTGACATGAAAAAAAAGAAGTCTCAGGAGGATATATATATATATATATATATATATATATATATATATATATATATATATATATATATATATATATATATATATATATGCGTGTTTGTATACATAAATGTGTAAAAAAAAAAAAAACTCATACATGGGCATTTTTGCCCTGATATCTTGAATTTGAGCCATTCTAACTGCACTCTATAGGCTTCATCACGCCCTGCTTCATGTTCGTCATGAAAAACATGAAAACAGTGATATTTGCATAATCAAAAATTTCTCCAGTTCAAATTGTTCCATCCAAAGCCTGTTGGATCTGTGAAAGACAAACACCACTGATGTGCATGAAACACACTGACACAGAACAAACCCCAGTAACTGAAGCTCGGCTCAGGATCACAGACAGTGCTTCTGTCCGCTTATAAAGGTCTCTCATCACACCACTGAAGCCCCGGTCTTCACTCACCCACAGTTTAGTGGAGATCGCTGACAAACGCCTGAAATCTCGTTCACGTGAGAAACAGTCGTGTAGTGTGTGTTACTAATACAGTCAAACACATCTTACCTGGCCGGAGGGAGTAAAGACCTTTCACAACACTCTCCATGGTTGACGGGTTGACTTGAAACGGCATGGAATGAGCCTTTTTAAGAAGAGCTGAGAAACAAAAATTAACACTTCAATTAATGTACAGTGCCGTTCAAAAGTTGTTTTCCTTCTCTCTCTTCTGCTCACCAAGACTGCATTTATTTTATAAAAAAACAAAAACAAAAAACAACTGTAATATTGTTAAATATTATGACAATTTAAAATAACTGTTATATAGTAAAGTGTAATTCATTCCTGTGATCAAAGCTGAATTTTCAGCATCATTACTCCAGTCTTCAGTGTCACATGATCCTTCAGAAATCACTCTAATATGATGATTTGATGCTCAAGAAACATTTATGATTATTATCAGTGTTGAAAACAGTTGTGTACATTTTTATTTCAGGATTCTTTGATGAATAGAAAATTCAAAAGAACAGCATTTATTTAAAATACTTAATTTTTTATTTAAAAAAAAAAAAAAAAAAAATCTTTTCTAACATTATAAATGTCTTTACTGTAACTTTTGATCAATTTAATTCATCCTTGATGAATAAAAGTATTGATTTATTTTATTTCTTCCCCCCAAATAATTTAATGAAAATTCATACTGACCCCAAACTTTTGAACGATAGTGTTTCATGTTACAAAAGCTTTCTATTTCAGATAAATGCTTTATTTATTTAACTTTCTATTTATCAAATAATCCTAAAATAAAAATGTAAATAACTGTTTTCAACATTGATAATAATCATAAATGTTTCTTGAGCATCAAATCATCATATTAGAGTGATTTCTGAAGGATCATGTGACACTGAAGACTGGAGTAATGATGCTGAAAATTCAGCTTTGATCACAGGAATAAATTACACTTTACTATATATTCACATAGAAAACAGCTGATTTAAATTACAATAATATTTCATAATATTACTGTTTTTTTTGGTATTTTAAATTAAATAAATGCAGCCTTGGTGAGCAGAAAAGACTTATTTTAAAAACGTTAAAAAACGGCTGTGTATTTGCAAAGTTCCAGTCAGAAAGTGATAAAATTGCATTTCTTTTTTAAACTCTACAAAATCACTGTCCAGTAATATACACAACTCTTGTGAACACACTCACGCAGTAACACGCTGACGTGCTTCTCTGCCACATGATCTGAGAACAGCTTCATGAGGTCGTCCCGCAGGTCTCGGTTCAGCTTGGTTTCAATGTAGAACTTGTTCTTTAACAAAGTTATGTTCAAAGGCAGATGCATTAATAGAGAATTCAAATGATCTGAAAGATCGAATCCAAAAACAATGAATATTTGCATGTTACCATGTAGATGAAGACGGGAACGATGCAGTGAAGGGCGGCGGTGTACTGGGTCAGAGCCACGTTGAAGTTTTCGATCAGATGTTCTGGAGGACTGGCCTTTAGAAGGGGTGATAATGCTTTATTAGGATGGACTGGATTCTCTGATCAGAGTTTCACTACGACTACTGGCCAGTTTCAGTACATGCACTCCAGATTAATACAAATTCTAAATTAAAATTTATGAAAATATGAATGCAATTAATAAAATAAAAAATGATCTGTTTGAAAAAAAAAAAAAAAAGAAGTAATTTTATTAACATTTTAAATATTTTATTTATTTATTATTTTGTTTCTTTTTTACAAAAAAACCTGAATTACAAATTTATAAAAATATTAATAAAAAGAAAATGAATCAAATATATGTAGTATTATATATGTAGACATTTATAATTACACATTATTTACTTTAAGCATGTATTTTTATTTTTCTAAAAACAATAAAAAAACAAAAAAATAAATAAAAAGTCTTAATAAAATAGTTATTATTTAGGCATGTATTATTTTGCTTCTTTTATTTAAAATTACATTTTGCCATATATAAAAATTTGTTGTATTAAAATGTAATTAAAAATGACTTTAAAAAATATATTTATGCATGTATTATTTTGCTTCTTTTATCTAAAAATCATATTGTGCCATGTATAAAAATGTGTTATTTTAAACGCAACACAAATTGTCTTTAAACAATTTATTTATGCACGTATTATTTTGCTTCTTTTATTTTAAATTGTATTTTGTCATATATAAAAAGTAAATGGTTTGCTTTTTTTTTTTTTTTTTTAAATGTGTTAGTAAAAAAAAAAGTGTGTATATATATATATATATATATATATATATATATATATATATATATATATATATATATATATATATATATGCATGTATTACTTTGCTTCTTTAATCTAAAATTCATATCTTGCCATGTAGATCAATGTAAAATTCACAAACACTTGATTTGAATGTGAGAGAATGATTTCAGTGTCGCAGTTTGTGTTTAAAACACTTTCCTCCCAGGTGTCAGTGTGTGGATGAACGGACCTGTAGCTCAGAGGACACTTGCTCTAGATGAGACGTGATCTTCCACATCAGGTCATTGTAGAGCAGCTCTGAGTGCTGTTGGCACACGCACTTATAAACGTGGCTGGAAGACGAGAAAGCAGAAATATGTATTAAAGGAGAACTCCGGTCAATTTTAACATTGAGCTCATTTTTTGGTAAATGTGGAGTGCTGTCAGTACAGAGAACAACGACAAAAATCGGTAGTCGATTGTCGAGTTCACGCGCATAGGTTATCACACGAGTGAACTCGACAATCGACTACTGTGGACTTCGACCGAAAACGGGATGTAAATACAGGTATGAGCGCTGGCTGAAATAACTTCATTTTTATTCATATCTTTCACATCTACTGCAGTCAGATTGACCGTGTTCACTCTGAAGGAATCACTCACATTGGCTGTGCACTTGTAATGACACATCAAGGATGTTAAGAGGCTAAAAGCAGGTTTAAAACTTGCCCCATTGAAGTCAACAGGGTGCAAATGTTAAAAAGAGGATAACACGGTGTAGGCACCACCGATTTTTGTCGTTGTTCTCTGTACTGACAGCACTCCACATTTACAAAAAAATGAGCTCAATGTTAAAATTGACCGGAGTTCTCCTTTAACTAAAAAACAAACCCGAGCACGAGCAGCATGTTTGATTGTTCACCTGGAAGGAGCCCTCACCTGTAGATCTGCTCGTATGAGATGGAGATGTGCTCCAGCGGGCTCTGGGTGAGCAGATGCTCTATGGCTCGCTCTAGTTTTGGCCAGTAAACGGTCCTGTAATCTTCTGCTGTCATCGCGTTCAGGACTGCACACACGAACATCAGGGTCAAACCAACAAACTACTCTTCTCTAGCTCATACAAATATAAGTATTCGGCAGGACATGGTGCTTAATAATACTGTATTCAGCGCAATGGTATTATCATGAGGTAATACTGTAGTAATACTTGTGATGCCATGTTTTTGGACATAGCAATATTTTTTTAGACATGGAAACAAGGCAATAACATGATTAAAAAAAAAAGAATAATAATAATAATAATAATAATAATAATAATATATATATAATTATTTTAAGATTTTAATTTGTAATTGTTTGATGAATAAATTATATAATTTTTTTTTAAAGATTGTTTTCATTTTTAATTCTTTGATGAACAGACTATATATATATAAATATAAATATATATATATATATATATATATATATATATATATATATATATATATATATATATATATGTTACCGGCAAAGTGTGAAATCCCGGTATTGTATAGAATGCCTAGGTAATGTATTTTTTGCAAAAAACATCAGGAATTCTATACATTGCCTAGGCATTCTATACAATACCGGGATTTCACACTTTGCCGGTGTGTATATAATATATATAAATATATATATATATATATATATAATATTCTATATATATATATATGAAGAGTTCAGATGCAAAAGCCTCTAAGTGCCATCTGAAATTTTCTTCTAGAATGATCATTTTTATCAAGCTCGTTTATTTAAGTTCAGTAATTTCACTTAAATGACAATTAATAGGTCATTTTCATTGCCATTTAAGTGAAGTTACTGAACTTAAATATACAAGCTTCATAAAAATGATCATTCTAGAAGAAAATTTCAGATGGCACTTAGAGGCTTTTGCATCTGAACTCTTCATATATATATATATACACACATTATAATCATTATATATATATATATATATATATATATATATATATTTTTTTTTTTTATTATTTAACTTTTAATTCTTTGATGAATATATATATATATATATATATATATATATATAATGTATTTATGGCTAACGTTACGGGTTTTGGACATGTTTTCGGCAGTACCTTGAAATAAATACCATGCAACAAGAATTTTTGTAACTTTACCATGGTATATATCAAAGTACCATGGTGTTGCCATCAGACACATGACAGTGGCGCGGTACAGTAGCGTTAGGAGTTGAGACTCAGAGTTAAACTCACGGAACTTGGAGGCCGCGGAGTTCAGGAGCAGCGCGGAGCCGTGAGTCGCAGAAGTACCTGAACTATCGGACTCACTACTGGAGTCATCATCCACACACACCTGCGCAGGTGAACACACACTCACACACACTCCCTCAGCGCCACAGTTATGGTTATCATCCTCAATCCCCTCCAGCGGCTCCTCCTCCATCTCCTCCATCGCTGACACAACTCTAACAGTCCATGTCAGCTCAAATCCCCTTCATCTGATCGATGATCCACGCATATTCACTTTAGTTTCACTCCTGTTTATTTTGTTGTCAATCCGAAGCGAGATGCGACACGGACTTCCGTTATACGGCGGATGCGTCAAAACAACAGTTCGCATGTCAAAATAAGAGTCCGCGGTCGATAGAAAAATTATTTAATTTTTATTTAAAAGATTTAAGGAAATAATGATTGATTGGGTAGCATAATTCCACAGTAAAAAAATCTTGCTATTCTTCAAACATAAACATTTGACATATTGTCCCCTCTACTACCATTCTTCTGACTTAAATTTAATAAATGATATATCTGATTCGATATACCTGCATTATCAACCTTAGGTGGTCTTAAGCTATTTATAAACATTCCACTTGCTTGATATTTTATTTATTTTACCTGGAACATAAATATATATAAAACTGGCAATATTGAATGTAAAACGATATATTCAAGGATTGTTATTTACCTGGTATTGGTAACTTCATTCTAAATTTGCTAGTTGCCTCCATTTTCTTCACTTGAATCAAAATTTTGTTTAAAGATATTTAGCTGTCTGTTACCTCTTTTAAAATATTTACCTTGAAACCAGCAACTCGCATTAATAAACTACACAGAGATAACATGCATAACAATATGCTGTTTTACTACAGTTAATGTAGAATACACTGCATATTTAAAAAAAATTAATTTTAAAAAATGCAACTGAATGAAATGGTTCAGGAATGCAACTATGGTGTCAACCTACATGTCAATCTCCAGCAATTGATCATCTTGCAGATACTTTTTAATATTTTATAACTGTGCAAAATACTTCTCTACCATTCTTAATGACAACTTACATGCATCATGTACAATATTTCGCAAGCAAGAGCGTAATAACAGTCGAAAAGGCTACATTTGTGAAGTCTGTATTGTCTGTACAAATTTGGTGACAATTTAGTTTTTTGCAGAATTGCCAATCTGCATTTACGTAAAAAAAAAAAAAAAAAAAAAAAATGTGACATGAAAATAGTATTTTTTTTGAACATTGAAGAAAAAAAAGAAAGAAAAAAAAACAAAAAAAACAAAGGAATCATGAAGTCATGTTGAGATTATAACTTCATATTGATTTTAATGCCCGGTTATCGAGAGCAAGGGCACTTTAGTCAATCAGTTTTTGTTAATCCTGTTAATGAAGTGCTTGAGGACAGGAATGCCAAGAGTAGTGAAAGCATGTAAATAATTTATTTCTATACGTTTAGGAACTGAAAACTAAATGGCAAACATCTGTTTGATGACTATTAAACTTTACTGGGTATAAAAGTCTTCAACAGTAGCTGGCAAATGCCTGGAAATGCCACATGAACAGTGCTTACATCCAACAAGGAACTTGTAAATTCAGTGAAAAAAACAAAAATATACAGATACAGTGATCTTTGGTTTGAAAATCATTCCCTTTTTTTTTATCCCAAACAATTACATGGCAAGTTCAACTCAACTGTGTTCTCAGGCAGAAACATTCACTGGAACCGAACATATATATTTTACATCTAAAAATGCAAAAATATAAACAAAAGAAAGGTTTATAAGCCAAACAAGAGAGATGTTGCATGCATTAGAAGACATAACAGGAGAGGGAGGGAAATACAAAAATATATAAAAGAGACTTGACACGTGAACTCCAGCTGGTGTCGGAGTCGGTGTGTTTTAGAGGTGGTGTGTGTTCGCTGTGCAGTCTGTTTGAAGGCGTGTGTGTTCACTGTCTAGTACTGTCTCTGGTGAGGCCTCTTCCTCCTCTTCCTCACTGTCTTCGTTGTCGAAAGCGTTCGCGCTGAAGCGAGAGCCGTCGCTGTCGCAGGAACTGGACGTCTCGTCTTCTGAACTGGAGTAAACCTCGGCGCCGTGGAAAATGTAGCGGTTCGGCGCTTGAAATAAATACTGAGAGGCTGCAAAACAGAACCAGAACCAGAACCAATTACATCACGTGTGCAATGATGAGCTTTAAAAAAACACAACAAAACTTTACAAGAATATATATCTGATTGCTTTGGTTTTAAGCATCTTTTACATGAACAATTACTTTATGATAGATGAAAAATCTTAGATTCAAAACACAGTACCAGGCTCACGTTAAACGACTTAATGTGATCCACCCATCCATATATCATCCATTCATCCATCCATATATCATTATTTATCTATCCAAATATCCACATCCATCCATCCACCCTTAAATTAAATATATATAACAAAAATAATATAAATATATATATACAAAATATAATATAAACAATATAAATACAAAACATACAAAAATAATATGATAAATAACATTTATAATAAAAACAATGATATCTTTGTATATACATTAAAATATACTGTATAAAATAAAAATATATAAAAAAATAAAATAATATTAATATAATGAATACAAAAATTATATAAAAAAAGTTATAATAAAAAGCATAATATAAATCGAATAAATAAAATATATAAATGTATATAATAAATGTATCTCTCACTCTCTCTCTAGAGTTAAAATTATATAGTAAATAAAAATTAGATTTTTTTTTTGATAAAAGGTTTTAAAGGTGTAATTTGCACTAAAAAATGGTTCATAATAGCAGGAACATTTCAAAAATGTATATTTTTATTTTTTATACCTCCGAGTCGTTTGCTGATGGGACTCTGGCAGATTCGGCTCCTCCAGCAGCGTCTCCGCACTTCCACACGCTGACGATCGTCTGTCTCTTCGATCTGCGTGTCTTCAGTAGCGTCCAGTGCTTCTGCTTTCCTACAGGGACTCGCCGGCTGTGGAGAACAAGCTTTTGGGTTGGAGTCCAACTCGTCCGGCTCAGTTTCCGGTAACGGCTCTGGACGAGGGCTTGTTCGTCTGGCTCCTGGAGAAGATGCCATTTCAGGGGACTTTTTAGGAGACAGTGAAGTTTGACAATCAGTGTCTGTGACGGGCTGAGCGTGATCGGAGTGTGTGACGGGCTGAGCGTGATCGGTGTGTGTGTCGTGCTGAACGTGATCGGAGTGTGTGACAGGCTGAGTGTGATCAGTGTGTGTATCGTGCAGAGCGTGATCGGTGTGTGTGTCGGGCTGAGTGTGATTGGTGTGTGTGTCGTGCTGAGCGTGATCATTGTGTGTGTCGGGCTGAGCGTGATCGGTGTGTGTGCCGGGCTGAGCGTGATCGGTGTGTGTGTCGGGCTGAGCGTGATCGGTGTGCATGTCAGGCTGAGCGTGATCGTTGTGTGTGTCGTGCTGAGTGTGATCGGTGTGTGTGTCGGGCTGAGAGTGATCGGTGTGTGTGACGGGCTGAGCGTGATCGGTGTGTGTGACGGCCTGAGTGTGGTCGGTGTGTGTGTCGGCCTGAGTGTGGTCGGTGTCTGAGGACGTGCTCTCAGTGTGTAACGGGGCGGCTGGTTTCTCTGTGATCTCGCTCAGGCGTGACGAGTCGTAGCACAGATCCTCAAAGTCGCCACCCAGACGATGGCAGAGTTCGTTCACAATCACGTCACAGTCTCCGAGCAGCTCCACGTCGAAGTTCAGGTGTGGCAGCGGCTCGCGGTTTATCAGGACTTGAGGCACGTCATGAGGTATAGAGCCTGCAGAGAGACACAGATTTAGAAAACAAACATCATTTCATTTTATAAAAAAGGGAAAATCATGGTAATACTATGGCATTACCATCAGGGTTTGAAATGAACACCCGCGGGTAAAAATCAACTGTGGCGAGAAACGCTGCCAAATCACGAGCCAATTTGGTGAGTTACTTATTGTGTTTACTCACTTTTATGGGGAGGTTTGTGTAAGCCAAATCTGTGCAGAATTAGTGCAAATACTTGTGAGTCATCATGATATATTAATTACAGCGTATTATGCTGCGTTCACACCGAACGCGAATTGAGCGTCAAATTCGCTTCTATCGCGTCTAGTTGGACGTTTGAACATTTTGAATCTGGACACGCGTTTGAAGCGAAATTCACTTCTTGTGGGAGGGGCAAGTGCTAGGCGGTTGTCTGATTGCAAGATGGCTGATGTTGATCGAGCATTTATCAAGAGGATCATCGTTGCCGTACTGGGGTCCACCAGAACGGAGGCGTACCCAGTTTGGCGAGTTTCACCACTTGCTCCAGGAGCTGCGCCTGGATGGCGGCCGTCCTTCCGCCTTTCCCGCGCCCAGTTTGATGACCTGTTGTCCTGCATCGGAGCAAGGATCCCCTCGAGGATGCCCCCGTTTATCACGTCACTTCACCACGTGACAGCAGCAAGCAGGCTCCTGATTGGTTAACGCAGCACGAACAGACACCAAAGTTCAGATTTTTCAACTCGGACGTCAGACGTGAATTCGCTTCAAACGCATGAATGCACAAAAAGCACCAAATAAAATCATCTGTATCGCACCAGATGTTCAATTCGCCTCTTTTGTACGAATGAGGCGAAATCGCGTCCATTGCGCCGCGCTAAACGTCTCTGTCGCGCCACAGGACCTCCAGACGTGCGGCAACGCGTCTTTACATTGACTTAACATGGAAATCAATTGCTCCAGATGCTCAATTCGCGTTCGGTGTGAACGCAGCATAACACAGAATCTGCGCATATCAGGCTTACTTGAACATACGTCACTACGTAACAAATAACGATGCTTTATATCATTTGTATTGAAGCTGCACGTTTTGAGTGGCCTTTTATTGTGGCTAGCCCTAAGGCACACCTGTGCAATACTCATGCTGTCTAATCAGCATCTTGATATGCCACACCTGTGAGGTGGACGGATTATCTCGGCAAAGGAGAAGTGCTCACTAACTCAGATTTTGACAGATTTGTGAACAATATTTGATAGAAATAGGCCTTTTGAGTACATAGAAAAAGTCTTAGATCTTCGAGTTCAGCTCATGAAAGCCATCACAGAAAGCCACAAAATCACTTTCCAGAACATTCTCATTCACAGTTCCATGCTGGTGGAACGCTCTCCCCACCCTCATCCGGAATGCAGAATCCCTGACAACATTCAAAAGACAGCTGAAAACCCATCTCTTCCGTGAGCACTTAACCTCATAAAAAAAAAAAAAACCCCTTCCCTTTCCCTTTAAAACCTCGCTTATCGGGCTTATGCTACTCTGAATAATGCCTGAACTTCGTATTTTGAGCACTTCTTGCGTTGTTTTTGCCTCTTCATGATGACTCGCTTAATTTAGTCCTAATTTGTAAGTCGCTTTGGATAAAAGCGTCTGCTAAATGACTAAATGTAAATGTCATGAAAAATGGGGCCAAAAACAAGTGTTGCGTTTATAATTTTGTTCAGTGTATATATATATATATATGAGGTAGTTAATCTGGTTCATTTCTTTTCTTTTCTTTTTTGGCTAGTAGAAGTTCTGAATGGCCGACAACTTAAAAATTTAGTAGCCAAATCGGCCGGTGAGTGAAAAAGTTGATTTCAAACCCTGATTACCATGCTATATGATCAGAAAACCATGTAAAAATCTCCAGCCAAATTGTCTACTGTTTTTTGACGAACACTAAGGTCATGTGCTGATTTAATTGCTGTCCAAATCCACTGAGTTTACAAGAAGAGATCACTTCAAAATTCACTGTTTAAATCCTTTTTGATCACTGCCAAGCACCGTCCATACGATAACTGTTGCGCTTCACTGTAATTTGCATGCATTATTTTAAAGTAGGGCTGTCAATCGATTAAAATTTTGAATCGATTAATCACATGATTGTCATGAGTTAACTCGTGATTAATCGCACATTTTTTTATTTGTTCTAAATGTACCTTAAATTAATACTTTTCAAGTTTGTAATACTCTAATCAACGTGGGCATGGATAAATATGGATGCTTTATGCAAATGTATGTTTATTATTGAAACCATAGTCAACATAGAGCATGAAGACGAGACATGTTTCAAAGGTCATAGATGTTTTTCAAAGAACTTGTTCATGTCTATTAGACACATGTAGAAAGAACAAAGAAATACCAGGTTCCCATTACTTCTCTTTCTTTGCACTGAGCAATTAACACAAACATGTTTAGATTTTTGCATGACAGGGCAGCTCTTCTGAAAATGCTAAATGTACATTTATTATTTATTATTAGGCTACATTATAGTTTGTCTCTCTCTGTGCCCATTTTGATGAAGCTAAATTCTCAATAAAACTGTTGTCATTGGTATATTTTACTGTTTCTGTTGTCAAACAACGGAATGAATATGAAATGGTGACTGAAACGCGACCCATTAAGACATAACCAGCTCTCCCTTCCAAGATGTTAATCTGCACAAAAATCCTGATAATCGAGCCGTCGTCTGATGAAATCAAATACACATTAGATAAACACAATATCTGTTTTGCGATTTCGGCTATACTTGCATGTAAAATTAGAGAAGCAACATCATATCTGTGTTTAACTGAATTAAAGCGCTGCTCGTCTCTCCAGCGCGAGACGCAGAGAGAGAGAGAGAGAGAGAGAGGCGCGCGCGCGTGCTGGGAGAGCAGTACCGGCGGTACCGGTAGATTCTCAGAAACTAAATAAGGTTTGGGCGCTTTGTTTAAGGGAAAAAAATCGCTAAATGGGTCTGCAATGTCGCTAAGTTGGCAACACTGTGTATCTCCATTTCTCCAACTAGGTTTTGGGCCACGGGTCAAACAGAAAATACGCGCTGCGTTAATCGAGCGTTAAAAAAAATAGTGCCGTTAATATGATTTTGCGTTAACGCGTTATTAACGCGCTAACTTTGACAGCCCTATTTTAAAGACGTACACTTTTATTACTGACAAGCTGGAAAGTATTTACAAGAACAATACTTCATCACCGCTCCACCTCAACGAACAAAAAGAAGAAAGAGAAAAAAGCATGTAAATATTTTAAACGGGCTGTTATTGTGGCAGCAGCAATATATGCAATACAAATACAATTTTAAAATATGTAGGGTATTATACACAACATTAAAAATACAAACTAATATATTTTTATCTCATGTAAATAAGAGGCTGCATTAACTTGTTTCCGCTCATTTTAAAATGACATCCTTTTGAGATAAAAAAACATTTCAAATATAGCGTACGTGCGTCTAGCTTCCTATTTTTAAAAATGAGATTATTTTCCTATTATAAAATTAAATACGGATTTATTTGTATTATTCCAAGCATATGACATATTATTTACAGCAGACAATCATGTGACTGACCACTGTTCGTAGGATTACAAACAATAAATCGCCAATAAATCGCCATCCGAATGCATGAGTTTTATCACTGAGGCGCCATGCAAATTTATATTTACAGACGTTCACATGAGAAACAATTACCGTCCGCATAGGGCTAAAGAAAATCAGAGAAAATCAAGAGATGGAACGTACTGGGTATAAGAGCCACTGGCCGCACTTTCAGCGAGGAGCCGATCACAATGAGAAGGTCCACCTCATCTTTATCCTGCTTCATGGCTCTGTGGAAAAATTCTGGAAGATTCTCGCCGAAGAAGACAATGTCTGGTTTCATGATGGCGTACGGGATATCTGACGGACACCTCGGACAGTGAGGAACAACCTGCAACAGAACAACACATTTTAAAGTGCTTTCTCAAATATTCCCTTGCATGCAGGGTGTGCTATAGATGTTTGTGAATGTAAAAGGTCTGCAAAATTTTAAAGGGGTGGTTGATTTGATTTGACTTTTCTAACTTTAGTTAGTGTGTAATGTTGCTGTTTGAGCATAAACAACATCTGCAAAGTTACAACGCTCAAAGTTCAAAGCAAAGGGAGATATTTGCTTTTAAAGAAATTGCTTTTTAAGGACTACAACAAATGGCTGGTAGAGACTACACAACATTCCTCCCGGATTAGTGACATCACTAACCCTAAAATTTACATAAACCCCGCCCCCTGAACACAATTTATAGATTATCAAGACAGAATATGCTAATCAATGACTAGAAGATAACTACACATCAGCTACATAAATTCATCAACTAACCATTCAGAAATGTCCTGTTGCTTCTACATGTCACTTCTACTGTTGAAATTTTCAGTGCATGTGTGTGTGAGGTAAAAGGACAGGAGCTCTTGAAGCTCCGCCACCTGTGCCGGGAGCAGCAGTTCATTTGCATTTAAAGGGACAGACACAAAACGGTGCGTTTTTGCTCACCCTCAATTTTAACATGCTATATAAAATTATCTATGGGGTATTTTGAGCTAAAACTTCACACACACACTCTGGGGACATCAGAGACTTATTTTAAATCTTGTGAAAAGGGCATTATACCACCCCTTTAAAGGTCAAAGTGCACAATGAATAAAGTTGTCATTGTCTCATAAAAGAAAGAAGCGATTGTTAACTGCTGAAACGAGTCGTCGGTAATTCCAGTCTCACTTCCCGTTACATACATGTAACAATGTAACAAATTTGCATAATGCCAGCCTATGGTCTTCATTGGCTGCCTGTGAACAGCGTCTGCTTTGCTCCGCCCTCAAACACTGTAGTTGTAGCTGAGACTGGAAGAGTTTAGTTTGTGTTCTTCATGTCGAGAACATGATTTTTTTCAGTGCTGCGAATCCTCTTTGCATGCACTTCAAAAGATGAGGACTCGTGCAGAAATTGATTCGGGAAAAACGTTTGTATCACTGTGTATTAAGTGCTGAGGAAGAGCTGAAATTCAGATATGCTAATGGCTGTGTGGTTTCCAACACGCGCTGTAAGCGGTCGACCAATCACAACGGACTGGGCCGTCTGACCAATCACAGCAGAGCAGCTCTCGAAGAGGAGGGGCTTAGAGAAACTGAATCTTTGAACGAACCGCTTAAGACTCTTTGAGAAAAGAGCTGATGCTGCAATGTATATTATGAGAAAATTTGATGTTTTTTGACCTATTGTAGGAGCCTTTAAAATAACATAACAGGGGCACTTTAAATTTTCACAATCAAATGTACCTGGTTGAATATATCCTCCCTTACGGCCTCACAATCAACCTTATGTTTGCAGACAAGACAGGAAGCAGTCGCAAAAGAACCTAAAACAAACAGTAACAGACAAAAGATAAGAAAGACTTGATAAGGACAGAGTAATTAATGAGGTTTTATGACAGCAGATATACCATGACACTGAATGATCTTCTGGATCCCGGCGACCTGCTCCAGTGTGTCGATGTTCTGAGTGTAGTTCCTTAGTAACCGTCCCTTCTTATCCAGCATTGATATGAACCTGTGACATGGAGACGGCTGGAACTGTCCTGGGTAGATTTCCTACAGGATAATGAAACAGGGCATGTTGTTATTTATCTCACAGGTGAATAATAGGGTAGATATCACTATGCTTCCACAGGTGACTAAATCACAGTAGTAGGGCCCAATGAAATCTGTTTTATATTTTCCAAAAATCCATTTTAGTTTTTTCTAAATAATTTTTTTTCCATTTGAGTTTTTCTGGATTCTGTTCTTTTTCCGTTTAAATTTTTTTGCACTCCATTTTAATGGTTAAATAAAATTTTAGTTATCAAAAAGCATGTCTAATTAATTGAAATCAAGAAACTTGACAATTTTACAACAATTTATTAAAAGTTTAACAAAAATGTGTTTAGGGCCGTATGAAATATTTTTTTTTTTGAGTTTTCTGGATTCCATTTTTAATGGTTTAATTCAATTTTAATAATCAGAAATCATTTCTAATTAACTGAACTAAACAACAATTTATATACATATATATATATACATATACACATATATATATATATATATATATATATATATATATATATATATATATATATATACATACATCTGTTTCTGTAAAATGAATTTAAACATTTTTGGCAATCAAATGATGGCATAAAACATACATTTAATTGATATTTTAATCATATAAAATAAAACACCTTTTTGTCAAAATGTTACACAACAGAGCTTTACTTGTTAAAATTAAAACATAGAAGAAAATGTATTATTCTTTAAAAAATAAAGTTTTATTAACAATTTATTATTATTATGTGTTACTATTATTATTACATTGAGATGTCGTTAAATTCTACTGTACAACAGTAACATATTTCTCTCACAATTTCTTCAACTTAAACCGAACTTTTATTTTGACGGGTTGCAGTGAAGTGGATTGAACTGGATTCCACGATTCTGTGCGTGTTTGAAATCATTGGGTCCTACAGTTGTTGCGTTACAAGTTTTCTGAACTTATGTTTAAAAATGTAAATGAGGCATTGTGTAATTAAAAATGGACTCAATTGCATACATTTCCAGAATGGAAATCTGAACACTGGATGAAGGCAGGTTCAAAATTCAAGTTCATTCTGTTGACATATTAGATATATGTGCCACAGATATAGATAAAAATAAGATTAAATGTGTATTTTGGATGTTTTCTTTCCGCTAGTCTGAAAGAAGACATATTATGGAAGCAAAATAGACAATATATACCTTTGAATGAATTTTTTTTTTTTTGCATGTAGTGTCTTGCCTTATTTGAAATGCATGTTTTCCATTCTTGGCAGAAATGCAAATGAGAACACAGCGCATCAAACCTTGGCAAACTTGAAAAAAGGCCTGGGATCTCTTCTAAAGTAGTCTATGTCAAACATGGCTTGAGGATCAGGGAGATCAGGAAAATCCACAGCGAGTCTAGCGTATATTCCATCTCGAGAGCGAAAGTCAGGAATCCCGCAAGAAACGGACACCTGTGGACACAAGAGGAACACTTCAATGTTCAATATATTCGAATACAGAAAAGCGTTTCAGAGTAAAAAACAAATGAGACACACACCCCAGCGCCGGTGAGCACGAGAACCTTCTTCCTCTCGTTCAGGAGTCGGACGACGTCCTCTAACGTGTTGATGTCTTTGTGTTTTTTCCTTTTGGGCGGTTCTGAGATGTTGATGATGATCTGCCACAGTGTCATGTCATCCAGATCCGGTGGAAGGACCGTTTCGGGAAGCAAATCTTTCAGAATGGCCCTCGGGTCAGTTCCTCTCATGATGTGCTGCTGAATGAACCGATACGATCCTGAAAGAAAACCATGCTTTCATTTCATTCACAAAACACTCGATTCTAGAGAAAATTAATGTGCAATCTGCACAATAAATATGTATAATTGTGTACATTAATAATGTTGGGGAAAGTTACTTTGAAAAGTAATGCATTACAATATTGCGTTAATCCCTTAAAAAGTAACTAATTGTGTTACTTAGTTACTTTTTTAGAAAAGTAATGCGTTATGTTACTTTTGTTTTATATTTTTTTCACCTGGGCTGGGTTTTTTTTTTTTTTATAACAAAAAAGTTATATTTTTGGGCAAATGTAAAGACCCTTTTACACCAAAAGTGAAATAAAATGCAAATTCACACGAATTGATCAATAAAGTGAGATTAAATGCATAAAAATGTATGTTTTATTTAACATATTTAGTTATTGGAGGTTTGCAAAGTATTCTGATGCTGCATTTCACTGATTTTATTTATTTTGAGGAATATTGAATCTTTTTTTGTGCTTTTAAGTGAGATGAGTAAATGCACACTCTCATTTAGTCTAGAACTACAATAACCATCATGTTTACACACACACACACACACACACACACACTCAACGCCTCTGCACTTCGATTTGTCTCGACATGTGGACAGGAGAGCTGACGTTTGATTTAGAATAAACTTTCTTTATTTTCATCTTGCGATATGCATCAGGCACTCAGTAAACGAATCGAACTAAACTTACCAATCTGTGGTTGAGGCGTCCAATCACTGGAGCTGGCGTGAGAAGAGCAGTCATCATCATCACGAAGAAGATCAGGTGACGTAAACCCATTGGGATGGACACCTTCGTCCATTAACGCTGTGCGCAAATCACACAAAACATGATTTCAGAATCATCTCTATTTATATGAGAGGAATAACAGCAATGTAACACAACTGACTATGTGCATTTCTTTGACTTATATTAATAGTTTTGCTCAAATTTAATCATAACTACTCTATGCATAATTCATTTTAGATTTTTTTTAAAATTCATTTAAGTATTTAAACAAATAAGCAAGGTAATGCAACAATATGAGTAATATATAAACATGAAAATATGATCAATCTGCGCAGGGGTTAGTTTCACTCATCAGCATGTTGCTTTATGAATCTGAATAGTAGCCTATTTCAGCTGGTTTATTAAACTAATTAGTCCAAAAGAGAAGGCTATATTAAAGTGTCCAAATATATTTTAATAAAACATGTAAAAAAATATTTTTGATATGTCAAAGCATTGACAGATAAATAATAATAATAACAAAAAAATATTGAATTAATAAAAGATGTAATTAAATAAAATAAATCATTACAATAAAATAATATCTAGGCCTAATAATAATATTGAAATTATATAGATAATTAAATATTATATTCCATTAATTCATTTAGTTAAATATATTTATTATATTTAATTAGTAATTAGTTAGTTAAAAACAATCAAATTATATATTTATATAATTGTAATAATTATTGTAAGTATATATATATATATATATATATATATATATATATATATATATATATATATACAGTACCAGTCAAAAGTTTGGAAACATTACTATTTTTAATGTTTTTGAAAGAAGTCTCTTATGCTCATCAAGCCTGCAGTTAAAAAAACAAAAAACTAAAAAAAACAGTAATATTATGAAATATTATTACAATTTAAAATAATGGTTCTCTTTTTTTAATTTATTTTAAAATGTAATTTATTTTTGTGATGCAAAGCTGAATTTTCATCAGCAAGTACTCCAGTCTTTGGTGTCTTATGATCCTTCAGAAATCATTCTAATATGATGATTTGATACTCAGTTATTATCAATGATGGAAACAGTTGTGCTGTTTAATATATTTTTTTGGAATACTTTTTTCAGGATTCATTGATGAGTAAAACGTTAACAGCATTTATTCATAAAAACAGCATTTATTCAAAATAAAAACATTTCTAACAATATAAATCGTTACCATCACCTGTTATCAATTTAACGCATTCTTGTTGAATTAAAGTACTAATTTCTTTAAAAAAAAATAGTTATTGTTCCCAAACTTTTGAACGGTAGTGTATATTGTTACAAAAGATTTCTATTCTAAATAAATACAGTTCTTTTTAACTTTTTATTCATCAAATAATCCTGAAAAAAGTATCTCAGGTTATAAAAAAAATATTAAGCAGCACAACTGTTTCCAACATTGATCATAAATCAGCATATTAGAATGATTTCTGAAGGATCATAAGACACCAAAGACTGGAGTACTTGCTGATGAAAATTCAGCTTTGCATCACAAAAATAAATTACATTTTAAAGTATATTAAAAAAGAGAACCATTATTTTAAATTGTAATAATATTTCATAATATTACTGTTTTTTTTTTGTTTGTTTTTTTTTAACTGCAGGCTTGATGAGCATAAGAGACTTCTTTCAAAAACATTAAAAATAGTAATGTTTCCAAACTTTTGACTGGTACTGTATATATATATATAAAAATACTTTATTAGTGAATAGTTCATTGATAATAATAATAATACAAAAATATATTTAATCAAGAAACAATGAAATTATATAAAATATATCAATAATATTAATTCAATACTACCTAATAATTAATTAAATTATATAAACAACTAAATATAGTAATAATAATAGTAATAACAATAATCACTTAAGTTGCCATTACATTAATTAATAATTAAAACCCCACAAACGTAAAAATAGGGTAAAACTGTGTGAACACCCAGTAAACCTGTCTGTTATCTTATCATGATAGATTAAAAAACACTCCTAAAATAACCAATAAATGGAATAAATGTATAAAGAATGTAACGCTGTTGTACCGGAGAGCTCGGGTTCTGGTTCGGCGGTGAGTCCGGGTTCAGTGCGCTTGTTGTTGTTGTTGTTGAGTGAGGCCTGCCGGGACTCGTCCATCAGCGCCGGTTCCGCCTCCACCGGCTCGGTTCCGCCAGCATCGCTATGTTCAGATTCACCGGGCGGATCCCGGAGCCTCGGTCTCTTCAGAACCGGCCCGTCCAGCTCAGCGGCGTCGGCGGGTTCGGCCCGTTTAGTTTCGCCGTCCGCCATCTTCGCCAGGAGTGAGTGAGTGGAGGAGGGGCGCGAGCGAGCGGGAGGACCTTCCGGTAATTTTGTGACGTCACGAGCCGACGGACCGTAGCGCCGCTAGTGCGCGACGCTGCGCGCGTCCATACCATACCATGGATAGACAGTAAAGAAAGGTCCGTACAGACTACAGAGCACGTGAAATGTAATTTATTCTGTTATAATTTGCTTTTCAGATTATTTTTATTTTTATTTTTATGTTATTATTATGTTGTTTACGATATGCTGCTTGGTCTTATTGTTAATGTGTTTAACAATGATAATATGTTAATGAAATGATGTAATAAAGTAAAAAAAGAAAAAGAAAAAGAAAAAAAAGACTAGAGCACGTGACTGCCCCACATTAACAAACGCTTCAGTTTAAAGTAGTTTCTTGGCATAATTGTGTTTACATTATTTCAACCCGATACAAATACCATGGTATTTGAAATACGTCAAACATACCATGGTATTATTAAAGCGGAACATGTCCAAATACGATGGTATTATTTGTTACATTTAGAGCAATTTAATCAACATCTGTGTGAATAATATTTAAGATACGTATATAAAGTCTGTATACATAAAAAGTCAATTTGTTGATTTAAATCAGAAGTTTGGTATTTTAGTATGAGTCATCGTCTCTGTCACGAAGGCCATTTAAATGCCCTGCTACCGTAAAGTTCCAAATACTTGCGCGCATGCGCGCTCCGTCGACCGCCACAGGCTGACTGAGGGACACATTTACGCGAGTTTACGGTAATGCGTGTTGTGGTTGAGTGTAGGAGGCATGGAGGCGATACTGAACTGCAGAACGGAGGATTTGGAGGATTATTATGGGCTGCTCGGCTGCGATGAACTGTCAACGGTAAACACACAAGTTACAAGAACTTATGATAGTTCTTTTAGGGGTTGTGTTTTTATTATTTCTGCTAGTTTATTACGGCATCTTAAAGGACAACGATTATTATTTTAATCGCAACTGCAACATATACATATCGGTGTTATTAATCCGTCGTAAGCCATGTGAAAAGATTTGGTAATTGCATTAATGTGCAATTATGAGATTTGGCACATCTGATGATAACAGCCTGTTGCTTGTGTGACAGAGACTGTGACATCATCAGTCATCATAATAGTTGATTAAATAGCTGGAAAATGCTCAGACATTAAATATTTTTACAGAATCATATGCTAGTAATAAATAATATGTATTTCTCTCACACAGCCTGAACAGATTGTCAATGAGTTTAAAGTGAGAGCCCTGGCCTGCCATCCTGACAAACACCCGGAGAACCCTAACGCAGGTACAAACATATTGTTTGTGAAAATGTCATTTTCTTTCAGAGAAACTGAGACACAGAGTACCAGCCCCCAAAATTAATAATACCATATGAATGACTACCATATTCATGCATGCATTAATTAGTTGCAATGCATTTTGTCCACAACATTCGCATTTGTTAATTGATTTAGGATTTCTA
>NC_139981.1:1716770-1806770 GCF_963993115.1 Abramis brama | reverse complement strand
GGCCGTGAGGATGAAGAAAGAGCCGATGCTCGAGGACACACAGGATCCAGATCCAGTGAACGTGAGGAATGAAAGCGCTGAGGAGAAGTCTCCTGAAACAGCACTGCCGTCAGGTGACACACTCATTCCTCTCTTCTCTTACTTTAGTTGATTGTTTCCCTGGGATTTACCGTAACGTTTCTGTTCCACAGGAGACTGTCGGCACCACAGGTTTCGCTGGGCTGGTGAAGCTCCCTCAGGCCTGTTACTGAAGTTCAGGAACTATGAAATATAAATGCAGATTTTCTGATGTTCTGTTCTTTGCTTCCGTGTGAGTGCATGTATTATGCATAGAGAGTCATCAGTATCAGAACTGACCAATCATTAACGGCGTTTCACCATTTATGGCATAACATGGACTTGATTCAGTTGTTTGTTTTGTAGGATGATAATATGTTTTGATATTAGTGATCATTTTATGCCTTAAATGTCTTGTCAGAATTGTTTACTGATTGTTGAAGTATAAGTAAAACAAAGTTATTTAATTCATATATGACCCATTCAATTTGAAATATAATTGCATTCCATTAATAATTGTAGAGTCATGAGTGTCTTGTAAAAAAAAAAAAAAATCCACTTTTGTAGTTATATTTTTTTATTTTTCAGCAATTTGAGGCAAATATGTGTGTATTTGAGTAAAGGTATGTGCTTTTGTGGCCATTTACATTCGGAGTGTTTATATAGGCTGTGTGTGTGTGTGTGTGTGTGTGTGTGTGTGTGTGTGTGTGTGTGTGTGTGTGTGTGTAAACTTCTGCATTGTATGTGTGTGTGTAAACTTATGTATTGTACTTAATTGTCAGTCAATTTGTCAAAATCTGCAAAAATAAAACAACCTATTGTGTAATAGGACAAATATTGAAGTCAATATTATTGATGGATGGATGGATGGATGGATAGATAGATAGATAGGGAAAGTCATCTATTAAGATTCTACTAATTTGTGTTTATCCAATAGATTATTTTTTTGAATTTGAAGTATTACATAGCCTACTTTAGGACCGGTTTCAAATTATGATATAATTTCAAATGGGAATATCTTAAAAATGATATATCTTTTTATTTAGTGTGTCGGTTTCCCTTACGGAAATAAAGGCAATCGGAACAGATTTTACTTTTATTTTTACTGTCCTCTCCAGTTACACCTGTCCGCTCTTCCTGTTCACTCATTGGTCAAAGTCCAGCGGTTCTTCTCTCTGATTGGCCAATCCTCTGTGTCAATCATTTTATTGACTTTCACGGACACTATTTCACTTACTGCAGCGGGAGCGCGCGCGCACAGAAGACTGAAAGTTTAAAGTCAAGATGGCAAGTAAAATCCTCCTGAGAGCCTGTCGAGTGACTCTGATGGGAAGACAACATGTTTTAATGAAAACACCTCAACGTGCGATGGCCGGGAAAGGTAAGTGGCATTTAAGAATTTATCGTTTCTTTATAGAAATTATGAATTTGAATTTGCTCTCGATAAATTGTACTGATATTGAACTGAACTGAACTTTTGCACGTGTAATACTAAAGTAACATGCTGTCAGTTTCTCAGTTTTTTTCAATGAGTGGCATTAGTATAGAAAGACAGAACGGACATATGAAATCGCTCATTAATATCCTGATAAGATGAAAAGATATTTGAAAGTAGCGTTAAACACGCTCGACATTTCTTGAATCAATAACGTAGTGACTCGTGTGATTTATAAGGAGGAGATTATAATCAAGGTCATTAGTTCTTTATGTTGTGAAGGGCCTTGCTCTGGCCTTTCTTGGCACAAAACTCATGTTCGTGTGCCAGTTATTCTGGATAATGGCGCACAGCAATCTAACTGAGCGTCTCTTTAGTTACCCGAAATCTGGCGACACCTAGTGGACAAATGCTGTAATCTCACTCCCCAAACAAGTGTAAAGTAAAAATACTGGGGGGAAATATGTTTATTTAATATATAACATATACTATATACATTACATTTATTTTATTCATAATTAAATAATTTGTTTTAGCTTGTGGTGGTACAAATAGCAGTCAAAGCAGAGTTTTTTTCTCTCTCCTGGACTGTATATTAAATAGCACTGTCTTACCACCAGTAAGGTTTTTTGTTCTCCAGGTATTCCCACAGATGATGAACAGGCTGCGGGTCTGGAGAGACGCGTCCTGCAGGCGCTGAAAAAGGGCCAGGTAAAATATCGATGACATTTTTTGTTTGACCGTAAGATTTGGTGAGTGTTTGGTTTTCATTTTGAACCACATGTCGTTTTTGATCTGTTCTACAGGATCCATACAGCATATTAAAACCAAAGGAATACACTGGATCCAAAGATGACCCTCATATTGTTCCAAGCATCAATAACAAACGGCTGGTTGGCTGCATCTGTAAGACACGCACACACACATTTATACATTCACACACACGCACATATACACACAAATACACACATACATATATATATATATATATATACACACACAAATACACACATACATATATATATATATATATATATATATATATATATATATATATACACATATACGTATATACACACATACATATATATATATATATATATATATATATATATATATATATAGTGAGGAAAATAAGTATTTGAACACCTGAGAAAATCAATGTTAATATTTGGTACAGTAGCCTTTGTTTGCAATTACAGAGGTCAAACGTTTCCTGTAGTTTTTCACCAGGTTTGCACACACTGCAGGAGGGATTTTGGCCCACTCCTCCACACAGATCTTCTCTAGATCAGTCAGGTTTCTGGGCTGTCGCTGAGAAACACGGAGTTTGAGCTCCCTCCAAAGATTCTCTATTGGGTTTAGGTCTGGAGACTGGCTAGGCCACGCCAGAACCTTGATATGCTTCTTATAGAGCCACTCCTTGGTTATCCTGGCTGTGTGCTTCGGGTCATTGTCATGTTGGAAGACCCAGCCTCGACCCATCTTCAATGCTCTAACTGAGGGAAGGAGGTCGTTCCCCAAAATCTCGCAATACATGGCCCCGGTCATCCTCTCCTTAATACAGTGCAGTCGCCCTGTCCCATGTGCAGAAAAACACCCCCAAAGCATGATGCTACCACCCCCATGCTTCACAGTAGGGATGGTGTTCTTGGGATGGTACTCATCATTCTTCTTCCTCCAAACACGTTTAGTGGAATTATGACCAAAAAGTTCTATTTTGGTCTCATCTGACCACATGACTTTCTCCCATGACTCCTCTGGATCATCCAAATGGTCATTGGCAAACTTAAGACGGGCCTTGACATGTGCTGGTTTAAGCAGGGGAACCTTCCGTGCCATGCATGATTTCAAACCATGACGTCTTAGTGTATTACCAACAGTAACCTTGGAAACGGTGGTCCCAGCTCTTTTCAGGTCATTGACCAGCTCCTCCCGTGTAGTTCTGGGCTGATTTCTCACCTTTCTTAGGATCATTGAGACCCCACGAGGTGAGATCTTGCATGGAGCCCCAGTCCGAGGGAGATTGACAGTCATGTTTAGCTTCTTCCATTTTCTAATGATTGCTCCAACAGTGGACCTTTTTTCACCAAGCTGCTTGGCAATTTCCCCGTAGCCCTTTCCAGCCTTGTGGAGGTGTACAATTTTGTCTCTAGTGTCTTTGGACAGCTCTTTGGTCTTGGCCATGTTAGTAGTTGGATTCTTACTGATTGTATGGGGTGGACAGGTGTCTTTATGCAGCTAACGACCTCAAACAGGTGCATCTAATTTAGGATAATAAATGGAGTGGAGGTGGACATTTTAAAGGCAGACTAACAGGTCTTTGAGGGTCAGAATTCTAGCTGATAGACAGGTGTTCAAATACTTATTTTCCTCACTGTATATATATATGTATATGTGTATATATGTATGTGTATATATGTATGTGTATATATATATATATGTATATGTGTATATGTATATGTATGTGTGTGTGTATATATATATATATATATATACACACACACACACACACACACACGTATATATACACATACATACATACATACATAGTATATGTATATGTATGTGTGTGTGTATATATATATATATATATATACACACACACACACACACACACACGTATATATACACATACATACATACATACATATATACACACATATATACACACATATATAAATATATACATGCATACATACACTCACATACAAGTACATATATATATATATATATATATACACACAAACACAGTCACACAAGCGAACACACATGAAAGCACGCTCTCGCGCGCACACACACACACACACACACACGCTACTGCACTTTACTTAGCTGTTGGATTTGATGGAACTTATTAGCTATAAATGTGACTATGCAAAAGTACAATAAGAAATGACTTATTTCCAAGGAAGACTCTCCTAATAAAGGCGTCTCTCTTGTGTTGTGAAGGTGAGGAGGACAACACTGCCATCGTGTGGTTCTGGCTTCACGAGGGAAACGCTCAGCGCTGCCCGTCCTGCGGCTCGCACTACAAACTGGTCCATCACGAGCTCCCACACTGATCTGAAGCTCCCGACACACACACACCTGCACTTCTGAACCGCAGTGCCTATGCCAAACATGTACAGGACTCAATAATAAAACAAGTTAACACAATAAAGGACTTTAATGAGTTTCTGTTGCATTGGAATGTGGAAAAAGATGCTAAAAAAAAAAAAAAAAAAAAAAAAAAAAACACAACATCAAAACTAGAAAATATTGTGTTTATTTACAATTTACAAACACAAGAAAAATGTCAGCATTTGTTTCATTGCTTCCACATATTCTTCAAAACACACACACACACAATGGCACAGCAACTAGTAGCGCACACACACACACACACACACTCGTGTGTGACGAGTGTTTTAAGAGTTTTAACTTGAATGTCCTGCACCATGAACGAGTGCAATAACCCAACTCACTTATTTTTATTGGTCATTTATTATTACTCTGAATTATTACATTTTTAAATCACGCAAACGTCTTAAGTTCTGTTAGCCTTTGCATGTCCACTCCCGCATATGATGAGCATTATAACAGTGATGATGAACACATTCAGACACGGTCCGGCACCTGATATCAGATTTTGGTACTTAATCTCTGAAAACAAAAAAATAAGTCTCAAAACAATCTGTGTTAGTTTTTTAGTTAAGGCATATGTCACAAAAAGTGGTGTACGATCCACTTTATTTTAAAGTCATTTAGAATAAAATCATATTCTATATAATTATAAATCAAAACATAAAAAAAAACAGGTTTTGTAGTGTTACTGGCAACACTACTATAAGGTAATACAGGTGAAACTCGAAGAATTAGAATATCGTGCAAAAGTTCGTTTTCAAATTAAAAGGTGAAACTAATATATTTAGAATATATAACTATATAAACATGCATGATTATACTTTTCAGAGGGCCGACATTTCTGTATTTAAAATCTTTTTTTAAATTGTTTTCATGTAATATTAAATTTTTTGTTTATCAAAATAATTATCAAAATTATAACTTTTGCATGATATTCTAATTTTTCGAGTTTCACCTGTATAAGCTAATATTAGTTAATATCATTAACGCTAAAACATGTAATCTCTACAAACACCAATACATTTTTAGCAGTAAATGTAATCATAAATGCATGTTAACAGTAGCTAATGCATTTTGAACGGACAATGAGTAGTGTATTTATGAATATAAATCACTACAGTGAATTTATAAATGAACGAATTCTGTAAAACACTGTTAGTTGTTTATGATACTAATGTTAGCATATTGAACCTTATTGTAAGTGTTACAGGTTAAGAAAGAAAAAAGAAGTGCACGAATGTCACTCAAACCGAGCGGGTAACAAAATGCTGATATACAAACACTGTTGACGTGCGTCAGTCCCTCTGGGAGGCTGTATTTGCAGATTTGAGAGTCTTTATTTCAGTAACTGATGATTATTAAACGTCTCTATGCTAGTTTCAGAAGCAGCGTTCAGCCCGTGACTCTCGTGCTGGAGCGTGTGTGTACCTGCGCGTCACACCAGGTTGAAGCCCTGGTTGTGTTCGATGGCCTGCAGAAGCTTCTCTCGGAGCGTGTCTTTGCTGGTGTACTTGGGCAGATCCAGCAGGTTGAAGCATGTGTGCGCTACAGGGAAATACTGCTGTCCTCCACCCGTGGGCTGGATCACCAGCGCCAGGCTCTTCATGCCCATGATGGGGATGCGGTCGCTGCCCGTCACGAACACTGGAGGAGACGACAGGAAGACGCCGTCAAAATACATTGACTAATGTATTAATCATTTATTTTGTACTAATGTACAAAATAAATTTGGTGTAAATCAGAGAATTATGCAATTATTTTATTATGCCGTTTTAGGTAGTCTTTAAAAATTATGGGATGCAAACTTGGTATGGCAATCTTTCGGTCCAATTAAAATCACAGCTTGCAAGTTCAAAATTGCAATGAAAGGTATGGGTGTAAGAGAGTACTCATCACTTCAATCAATTTACGAATCGTTGATTTTTAAAAATGCACAGACAATAGTGAGTGATTCAAGCCATGTTTTATTTCCAATGTATCAGCTTCTGCCATCAGGGAGACGGTATAGAGTCCCACTGTGTAAGAGTAACCGGTACAAAAAATCATTTATTCCTCTATCTATTAATATGTTAAATAGCAAGATGTAGTAATGTAGTCGTTTTTTTTCTCTTTTCCTTTCTTTTTGGTTTGTGTGTGCATATGTTGTATGTATGTATATGTTGTGTACTAATGCAGCTTTGAGTCCAAGACAAATTTCCTGAAAAAGGACAATAAAGTATACTAACTACATACACACTGAGAGACAATCTTTTTTTCTTTTTCTTTTTTCCTCACTTTAAAAAATGTGAATATCGTGCAAAAGTTCATGTATTTCAGGAATTCAACTTAAAAGGTGAAACTAATATATTATATAGACTCATTACATGCAAAGCCTTTATTTGTTATAATTTTGATGATTAGGTCTTATGCTTATTAAGATTTTGAATTTAGGGTTTTTTATAAGCTGTGAGCCATAATCCTCAAAATTATAACAAAAAAAGGCTTGAAATATCTCACTTTGCATGTAATGAGTCTATATAATACATTAGTTTCACCTTTTAAGTTGAATTACTGAAATACATGAACTTTTGTTTCACCTGTATTTGTACACATCCCCCACATCTCCTTTGTTATCCTCAGCTGGTTACCAGTACAACATAGGATTCATTACAAGATTTGACTACATGTTTGTAAAGCAGTTTATGGTACGGCTCATTAAGCCTTATAAGGCAAATACATCACTAAGATCCTCAAAAGTATGTCTTAAATCCAGGGGTGATCGTGCTTTCGCTGTTGCTGGTCCCAGATTATGGATTATTTTTTGTTAGATCTTCCCCAACATTAAATATTTTTAAGTTTCATCTAAAGTCTCACTTGTTCTCTCTTGCATTTTAAGTCACTCTTTTAATAGGTGTTGTACTTTTTTATTGTTTATCTTGTTTTGTTCTCGATTATTTGTTATGTAGAGCTGTTTTGATTTGGATTACAGCACTTTGGAGCTACTGTGTGGCCTGGAAGGTGCTTTATAAATAAATAAATACAAAATAAAAATAAAAATAAAAATAAAAATAAAAAAATAGAGAAAAAAGGGGGGAGATCAGAAGGCAGGAGGAGCCAAGACATACCCAACTTAAAAGGAACAATTATTGATATAAAAATGTACAGATATCCCCAATAAAGTAACAAATATGCCTGAGAGCGATTCTGAAGAACATGTGAGGTGTGTTTCATCCTCATACACTAGTTTAATGACAGTTAACTCTACCACTAGGGTTGCCAACTTCAACAATCTTGATTCTTCATAGGAAAATAATGGGACAAAATATTTTTAACATAGTCAAGTATGTATAATTTTCTATGTATAATTGAATTCTAAAAAGATTTCAAGGTTGAAATCATATTCAGGTTGGGTATATGCAAAACTAGATGGTCATATGTGACCCTGGATCACAAAACGAGTCGCACTGGTATATCTGTGGCAATAGCCAACAATACATTGTATGGGTCAAAATTATCGATTTTTCTTTTATGCCAAAAATCATTAGGATATTAAGTAAAGATCATGTTCCATGAAGATATTTTGTAAATTTCCTACCGTAAATATATAAAACATTTATTTGTGTGAGTGAATGCAGAACAATCGTGAACATAAATGGACAAATTTAAAGGAGATTTTCTCAATGTTTTGATTTTTTTGCACCCTCAGATTACAGATATCCATTTCAATAGTTGTATCTCAGCCAAATATGGTCATATCATAACAAACCATACATCAATGGGAAGCTTATTTATTCAGATTTCATATGATGTATAAATCTAAATTTCCAAAAATTGACCCATGTGACTGGTTTTGTGGTCCAGGGTCACACATGGCGTATGCCTGCATGCACATACTAGGCTACACAAACTCTGCTCCATATGGGTAATTCTGAACGCTACTTTGACTTTGTTGTCTTAAATACGGGATGATGCCGTCTTACACGGAACGCTTGTCAACCTTGAGAACTGAGGTTTGATTCCACCACAACAACACAAGACTGTGTAACAAAATAATAGTGCACGTTTGCAACGGGTTGACCAGGTTTTTACATGCATGTAATTGTGTTTCTGTCCTTATGGCAATACACTACAGGTGAATAGGGAAAAATACTTTACTATACTTACCCAGCTGATTAATCATAGTACATTAAGACTTTTTTTTGTATTACAAGTTTTCTGAAATGTTATGTTTAAACATGCAAATGAAGCATTATCTCATGCACTAATTTGCAATGCATACACTTCCAGAAAGGAAATCAGAACATTGGATAAAGCAAAAATTATATTTTTGTTTGCTTGTTTTTTGACATATGTGACCCTGGAACACAAAACCAGTCACATGGGTAAATTTTTTGAAATTGAGATGTATAATAAGCTTTCCACTGATGTATGTTTGTTATGATTTGACAATATTTGGTCGAGAAACAACTATTTGAAAATCTGGAATCTGAGGATGCAAAAAAATCTAAACATTGAGAAAATCTCCTTTAAAGTTGTTCATTTATGTTGGCGATTGTGCTGTATTCACTCACACAAATAAATGTTTTATATATTTACGGTAGGAAATTTACAAAATATCTTCATGGAACATGATCTTTACTTAATATCCTAATGATTTTTTGGCATAAAACAAAAATTGATAATTTTGACCCATACAATGTATTGTTGGCTATTGCCACAAATATACCAGTGTGACTCGTGACTGGTTTTGTGATCCAGGGTCACATATTATCCAGAACAAGATTCTGGATTTCTCTCTCTTTATCACTCCAGAAATCAGAAAGTACTGTAATGAATGATGTGTTGAGGACTGTGTAAATCTAAACTCAAAGATGAATCACTTACGCAGGAACTGTTTCTTCTTCTCCAAAGACAGCTCGTGAAACACTTCCCAGAACATCTTGATGGTGGGATGATCCGCCCAGTACTCGTTCTTATACTCCGTGCTCTGAGAAGCAACACACACACATCAAGTGAATATACAACAGCATCAAAACACTTCCAAACACATACTGTCTGTTCAAGCACAAACAGCAGGAGTCCCAGCAAACGTTTACCTTCTCTAATTCCTTCCAGTCGTAATTGGTGTTTCCTATGACCATGGCCTGCAGTTCGCTGGGCTGGAAGAGCTCCAGGACTTTCCCTCCACACACTTTGTGAAATCCAGCGTGGAAAGCACTGAACTGAGGAGCCACGGAGGTGTTGAATATATAATTGACGTAGGCCTTGACAAACTCCTGCCTGGTAAGGTTGAGAATAGGTTATTTAATATATATTAATCAAATCGTTAATAAGGTAACGCTTTATTTTGATGGTCCACTTTAAACATTCTACTGACTATAAGTAACTTTGCAACTACGGCCCTGTTTACACCTGGTGTTAAGATGCATTTTGGTCGATCAGATCTCAAGTGGACGACGCTAAATACAAAATGTCAACCATTTCCAGAGGCAGTTGGAAACACGGATTGCTTTCGTAGTGTAAACGCTCATGTGATCGAATGTGTTCGAACAGCCACAAAAGACGCTTGCTCTCTGACTACTGACTTAAAGGGTTATTCACCCAAAAATGAAAGTTCTGTCAGTAATTACTCTCCCTCATGTTTTTCCAACCCTGTAAGACTTTCGTTCATCTTCAGAACACAAATTAAGATATTTTTGATTAAATCTGAGAGCTGTCTCACTCCTCCATAGGCTTCTCTGTTATTGAAACTTGCCGGGCCAAGAAAGTTAGTAAAGGTTTAAAATAGTCAATATTTAGTAGTGAGCTTCCGTTCTGACGTACAACCCAGAAGCGCTGCGCTGTTACACTACGTGAACTCACTCAGAGAAACACAGAAGAAAATGAAGAGTTGAACAAAGTCGTTATTTTTGCGCACTAAAAGTATTCTCGTCGCTTGATAAACTGAAGGTTGAGCCACTGTAGTCACTTGGAGTATTTTAACGATGTCTTTACTAACTTTTCTGGGATGGCAGATCTCGATTACCCATCAGCCTATGGAGGAGTGAGCCAGCTCTCAGATTTAATCAGAAATATCTTAATTTGTGTTCTGAAGATGAACGAAAGTCTTACGGGGTTGAACAACATGAGGGAGAGTAATTACTGACAGAACTTTCATTTTTAGGTGAACTAACCCTTTAATGCGGGAACATTATGGGAAGAGCGCTAGACCGACGGGATTTAAAGTTTGTCGGCTGGAGACCCAAGTTTGGTTTGAAGAAGAAAAACATGCCAAGCACAATGTTCTCTCACCATTCCTGATTTCTAACACACACTCGCAGTGTTCGGCTGGTCTTGAGGCTGTCAATGCAGAAATAAATCTGCTCTCCGTATGTTTTCCTTTATTTCGTCCATTAGATTTTTCAAAAGATCTGAAAAAGCCCATACATTTACCAGCCCATAGTCTCTGCCCTCGAAGAAATCAGGACAGAAGTGTTTGAAAGTGGACAAAAGAGGCGGATTAAAACACCAGGTGTAAACGGGAATGAGTCTCCCTCGTCTACTTGTGATCCGATTCCGATCGGCCAAAACACATCTTAACACCAGCTGTAAACAGGGCCAACATGTCAACTAGCAGGCATTAGAGTAATACTAGACTGTTAACTCTTTAATTAGACTAGACTATTAATTAATTAGATCTGCTAACTCTTTATTGTGATGCTCCTCAACAGACATTCTACTGACTTTAAGTAACTCTGCAACTACATGTCAACTTATTCTTCTTATCTGAACCCTAAAATCTAACAGTCTGCTAACACTCTAATGGGAGTTATTTACATGTAGTTGCAAAGTTACTTATAGTTAGCAGAATGTCTAGTGGACTATCGAAATAAAGTGCGACCAAATACAGGAATTCATATGTGAGATTAAGTCATAGGGTGAGTTAATAATAGTCAATAGTCACAATGATGAGAGAATCATGTAAATATAATACCTGTTGGATTTGTTGACGCTGATGTCCGTCCCGTTGGGTATCAGCTCTAACACCTCTGTGGCACCAAAATTTTCCTCTGTGATCTGTAATTATTATAATGACTGTATTTGCATTTTTTTTTTTTTTTTTAAATGAAGCAATTGTTTAAAATGACATTACATGCAAACAACACTTTAACTTGTTCTTACTGTGAAATTCAGGCAGTAAGTTTCCTCCAAATCATCCTCCGTGTAATCCAGCAGCTGCTGAAGACTCCTGAGGATCCACAGAGAAAACCATCACATCTACACTAAAAACTGTGATCATTTTTCAAGATTATCACGTAACCTCGATCTTCTAAGACCTCTAAATAATTAATTATAATTGATTATAATGTTTCATCCCCTTTCTGACCCTTAAACTTAACAACTCCTCAAACACACACGTTTCTGAACACAGAAAATGTGCCATTGATGTTACTGTGGATCGTGCATGTGTCCAAATGATGGTTTATGTCCACAATGTGTATCATAGTACATCAAATATCTCAAGCCGTCAAAGATAGTTTGATTGTTCATGATATGAGCTCTCAAAACCTAAAAAGAAGCACAAAATCAAAGCGTCATCAATCGGCTGAGAACGCACCTTCCTACGTCAGGCATGAGCTCCTTCAGGTCCTCTAGAGTGGGCTCTTTCTTCAGGAGCTTCTTGTACAGCGCTAGCGGGAAGTTCAGCTCCACTATAGTGAGGTTATAGATGGCCAATCCACAAATGACACCGATCAGGTGGAACAAGTCGATGTCTTCAAATGTCTGCAGTAAAGCATGAGTTAGACGGACATCCTCATCTTACACTACAGTCGCTTCATCAGTGGCAGATCTCATATTACCAAGTGAGTAAGATATGAATGAATGATATCATTTTCTTTTTAATGATTATATTTCCTATGTATATTCCTTAGAAATTTTCAATGATGATTCTTCTAATCATGTTTTTGATCGTTTTTTCTAATTAATGTATTTTACATATAAAGTGGTTGTACTTTTATAAATGTGAGGTCTAATGTTTCCTAACGTACTTTAAAAGTCAGTATTTACATGAATATGGTATTTTTTTTCTTTAAAAACTGGCTGTAGTAAATTAGTGTATGTACATTTAATAATCTATCCATCAATTCATCCAACAAAATATCCATCCATCCATCCATCCACCCAAATATCTATCCATCATCCATCCATCCATATATCCATCCATCATCCATATATCCATCCATCTATCCATCCATCCATCCATCCATATATCCATCCATCCATCCATCCAAATATCCATCCATCCATCCATCCAAATATCCATCCATCTATCCATCCATCCAAATATCCATCCATCCAAATATCCATCCATATATCTATCCAAATATCCATCCATCCATCCATCCATCCATCCATCCATCCATCCAAATATCCATCCATCCATCCATCCAAATATCCATCCATCTATCCATCCATCCAAATATCCATCCATCCATCCAAATATCCATCCATCCATCCAAATATCCATCCATCCATCCATCCAAACATCCATCCAAATATCCATCCATCCATCCAAATATCCATCCATCCATCCATCCAAATATCCATCCATCATCCATCCAAATATCCATCCATCATCCAAATATCCATCCATCCATCCAAATATCTATCCATCCATCCAAATATCCATCCATCTATCCATCCAAATATCCATCCATCCATCCATCCAAATATCTATCCCTCCATCCAAATATCCATCCATCCATCCAAATATCCATCCATCATCCAAATATCCATCCATCTATCCATCCATCCAAATATCTATCCCTCCATCCAAATATCCATCCATCCATCCAAATATCCATCCATCCATCCATCCAAATATCTATCCCTCCATCCAAATATCCATCCATCCATCCAAATATCCATCCATCCATCCATCCAAATATCTATCCCTCCATCCAAATATCCATCCATCCATCCAAATATCCATCCATCATCCAAATATCCATCCATCTATCCATCCATCCAAATATCTATCCCTCCATCCAAATATCCATCCATTATCCAAATATCCATCCATCTATCCATCCATCCAAATATCTATCCCTCCAAATATCATCCATCCATATTATGATGTATGAAGAATACAACTTTTTTGTCTGATTAACTTCAATATAAATGTATTATAAGAATAAAGGTGAACGTGTTTTAGAAGTAGTGCAGTAAAGAATCTATAAATCAAGTGATCAAGAGATCAAGTGCGTGATATCGAAAACGTTTTCTCTTTGCACTTCTGCTTTTTCATGGCCTTTAAATAAAGACGATTTTTTCTCAAAGGACATAGCACGCTTTCTTACTATACCTTGTGAGCGAACCAGATGAGTCTGGACTCCTCGTAGTATCTAAACATGCCATATTTAGGGTCTAAGAGTTCTTTCATGATGAGCAGGAAGAACTCTTTTCTCACACCGCCAGCGTCCACGGCCTCCTCTCCAACAAAGATCACCTGCAGAATAATAGCATTAAAAACCGCAGCAGTAGCAAAAGAGACCAAGCGCATTTAGGCCACGCCCACAGTGGGGGGGGGGGGGCAATCCAACCATCTCCATTGACTTTGTATTGCGTGAAGCTGTCTCCTTGTCATTTCTGACTTATAACAAAAAACAAAACAATGTCTAAAAGCGGCTTTGTGACCGGGCGTACAGCAAACGAGCTAAGAAACCCAGAACTACGTTTTTATAAACTGTCGACGCCAAAAACGAGAATGATTTAGAAAATGAGTTCCATTTTGTTTTCTATTGTCCATTTTATTGTGAACAGCGTGATTTTTTGTTTTGTACGATAAAATCAGAGATTGATTTGCTGAATATGGATAATGCTTAAAGACTGAGATGGCTGTTCACATGTCAAACATATAAACTAGCCAATTATCTTGAGAAAGCATGGGAGAAGAGGAAAAAAGCTCTTCATCGAGATGATCTGTAGATGAGGATTTGTTTGTATATGGTGTGTGTGTGTGAGTGTGTATATATGTGTGTATGTGTATATTTGTATTCATGCATTTCCCCGAATGATTTGTATATATGCGACCGGAAGATGTTTGCTAAATAAGTTTGTGGTGTCTTGTAATCCCATGTGGGATGGGCCAAATGTTTGGCATGACACAGAAATAAAATTTAACTAACTAACTAACTATAAAAAAACTGACATTTAGATATTTGACTTACCAGTGACAAATTGTTTACTGCACACGTAATGTATTTTTAGTGCATCAGGATCCCACAATTTACCCATTCTTCCTGCTGATGCTTCACCTCTTATTGCCTGCATCCACTTTTGTGTCCTTAAACACTCTTTTTTTTGGCGTCGACATCTTAGTTCTGGGTTTCTTAGCTTGTTTGCTTTACACCCTGTCACATAGCAGCTTTTAGACATTGTTTTGTTTTTTGTTATAATTAAAAAATGACAAGGAGACAGCTTCACGCAATACAAAGTCAATGGAGACGGTTGGATCGTTTGACTCTGGCTGGGCTTGGTTTTCAGATTATAATGTGTGTCGCTCTGTCTCTATGAAGACACACAGATTAAGGCAAACTTGTTTACCTTGAGCGGCTTCTTGTAATCAACGTTTTTGGACTTCCTCAGCACCTCCATGGAGTCTCCGACCACGTTCTCTCGACGTACGATGAGTATGAGGCAGGGGTTGACGGACTCCACTCCTCCACCAGAGAGGAACAGCGAGTGCAAGTTCTGTCTCTGAGCCTGGTCCACGGCTATCTGATCACAAACAGCACTGTGAGCGCACTAGAGTGAAGCATGATGTCAAATCTTCAGATGCGGCAGAGCTCTCTCACCTGCATCTGGATCACGGCATCAGTCTGGAGGAGCGTCGTCTTCGCCTGAGCGTCAAAAACAAACGGGTATTTGCACAAGATGACCTGAGAGTCCATGACCTGTTCGAGACAGACGGGAGACAGTGGAGAATGTGACTATGATTTGAGATTAAAGTGAAAATCAAGCTTTTAATGTTGTTTATATGTTATGTTAGTGTTGTTTTTAATATGCTTTAAGACAAACCATGTGTAAATTCATAAGTCGACACCATTGCTGAGTATTTTCTCCTTAAAACTGCAGTGAACCAAAGACAGTCTCAAAAACACGCTTTGAAATCGCTGGTGTTTCTGACGTCACAAACTACCTTGTAACCAATCAGATCAACGTGTGTTCGTCAACCAGTGGATCTCTGAGCTGAGTGAGTGAGTGGAGGCGGGGCTCATTTGCATATTCATAGAACCATGCATACTAAATGAGGCAAGGGTGTCGAGTTACATTCAAGATATTTAAGGGCATTAAGAATTTTTTTTCACAGGAATTTTTTTTTTAAATACGTAATTTTGTGATTAAAGATGAGTTTACAGGATAGAATTATTGACTTGAGGGGAACTTTAAAGGAAAGTGTAATTTTTACATATCTCGCAGCACCAAACAGAACAACCAAAATAACAGACAAGTTTCAAACACAACCTAATTCTGTTCGGTGCTGCTAGTAGAACAAGAATTACACACTTTTTGAGCAAAGCACTGCTCCGGGTGTGTGAGTGTGTGTGTATTCACTCCTCACTACTCATAATGTGTGTGCGCTAACTTGGGAGTATGGGTTTCCACACTTTGCCTTCACATGTAGCTTTAAAATTCAGGAGTGTAAAATGAAGATGATTACCTTTGAACAATGCAAACTCACCAAAGAGAACATCTGCTGCTGAAACCAGGTGACATAATCATTCCTGATGTCAATGAGCTCATCCAGCTCGTGAATATAGAACTTGTCATACTGGATGATCTGGCCAGCACGCTCATTAACCTGCAACACCATGATAAGAATGATATTAGCAAATTACAATATGGTTCCAATTGCTACATTTCACCAGCAATAATGAGAAGAACTTCATGTTAACTAATGTAAAGTACAACAATCAAGAGCATTTAGAGGCATGCCATTTTAAATGATTTGGTACACACTAATTCTACTTTAGTATTTAAGACAGATGTTTCCCAAAATGAGGCACAGCCAGTGTCTGTTCACTAGGGTTGGGTACCAAACTCTGTACTTTTAAGGGCACCGATCAAATTACGTTAAATTACAGCAGTCTCACTATATGAGAACATGAATGCACGAACTGCATCTCCAGAGTCACGTCAAAATAAAAGTTTGGTTTAACTTGACAAATATATCACTGTTGTACAGTAGAATTTAGATATGTCTCAATGTAATAATAATACTAACACTAATAATAATAAATTATTGTCAAAATGTAATTTTTTATTCTGGTTTAATTTTAACAGTATAAAGCTCAGTTGTGCAGCATGTTGTTTGACAAAAAAGTTTAATTTCATTATAAAGATATAAAGATGATATAAAGATAAATTAAATCAATGCTTTATGTCTTCATTTGATTACCAGAAAATACACAACACAGAATTTGTGGAAAACTAAATATTTCATAGAAAGGAAGACTTTTGTAAAAAAAAAAATATATATTAAAATTGTTTTTATGAATATACAAACATCACGGACAATCGCAGACAGCGACTTGTATGACTTGTATGACACAGACTATAAATGACTTACAGTTTATTTTCATTTATTGATGTAAAGTACCGAAAAAAGGTACCGACACAGAATTTCATGTACCGGTTAAAATGTAAACGGTACCCAAACCTACTGTTCACCAACTGTGTTGCTCACCGAGTGGAGGATCTCCAGGAGTTTGAGGGAGGTGTGCAAGAAGCAGGTGAAGATCCTCTGTTCAGAAAGAGGGATTCCCAGTTTCTGCATCCGCAGCAGATACACCACCACCTCCTTATAGAGCTCCACCAGCCTCTGGAAGACCGCCGGCTCAAACCGGGACCACCAGTTTCCTAAAAACAAAAACACATTAAAATAACAATGGTTGATTCTAGATGTAGGCTAAAAACGTACATGTAAAAGGGAGAGGGAACACTTTACTTGAAGGGGTGTGCATAAGACTGACATGACACCTTCATATCCATGACATAACACATCATGAATATGAAGGAGGTTTTATGCATGTTTATGACAACTGTCATTAAGTGTCATTCGCTCAATTATGTCGCTTTTAATGCAAAGATGACATTGTGTGAGATGTCTTTGTTATGGCAACTTGACATAAACCAATACATCATAACCTGTCATAAATATGTCATAAACATGACATAGATTAATCATCAAACTTAAGAAACAACTTAGCTTTATGGATTAACATTACATTAAACTGTCATGTGGTTGGTTTTGACACTGGCGGTCATGAGGCCATTATAACTGTGTCATGAATATATTTCCACGTTTTTTTTCAGTATTCCAGTATTAGTTATAAAATAATTTGACAGTATTGACACTTAATGACAAATTCAATTTGTACCACTGGAAAAAAAGTGGTCAGAAATATAATGTAATGTTAATCCATAAAGCTAAGTATTTATGTATTTATGACAGGTTATGATGTATTGGTTTATGTCAAGTTGTCATAACAAAGACATCTCAAACAATGTCATCTTTGCATTAATAATTGACATAATTGAGTGAATGACACTTAATGACAGTTGTCATAAACATGCATAAAACCTCCTTTACATTCATGACATGTGTTATGTCATGAATATGAAGCTGTCATGTCAGTCTTATGCACACCCCTTCAAGTAAAGTGTTACCATATAGTATTACAGTAATGAAAATTATTTTATTTTTTTGCATGCTACCACAATAAGTATTTGGGGGAGCAAATGTGCTTAACTGCCTTTAAAACACAATGCAAAAAAAAATCCTATATATCCTATATAAAAATCTCAATAATCCTAAACAATAATTTTGTTATTTGTCTTGTGCAAAAGTTGATAATTTTTTTTTTTTGGGTTGAATTATGACCCAGACATTTCTTCATGAGATTCACCAACAAACTAAATGATCAAACAAGAAAAAAGTTGAAAAAAATTAAAAGTGGAATTCACAAATTATTCTTTATAAAAAAATATTGAGCATCAGGAAGACAGGATGATTCCTGAATGGCACGGCCTCAGGCATGCTGTGAGACGAAGCACTTACGCTGTGAATGTGTAAACATGATGTACTCAGAAATACCTACCAATGTGCAGAAGCTGACCATTGCCTATTGTACACTAAAAGTGCACTACGCATATGGTAAAAGTGGCCATTGTGTAAATACATGCGGTTGGAAAGAAGTTAAATTCCTTTTAACTTCAAAAAACAAAACTGGCTTAGAATGTAATGGTCCGACTGGTCTGGGAATTTTCCTAGGTAAGAGAATAAAGTCTTTTAAAGAAGTAAATTTGCGGATCCATTCATGAAAGACAGTCTAAAAATTGTATCTCTTTATATTAAGCCCTTTTTGTACACAGCCACCACATTATACAGAACATGTTTGGTAAAATACTGTTCATTCAAATAAGTCATTATTTAGCACTAATTTAATTTAACACAAGCCGTTCTCACTGAGATGATCCAGTCAAAAAAAATCAAAGTCAAAACAATTATTTTGTAAAACATTCAAATATAAACATTTCACTTCCTATTATTTTTATATAAATTGAGCAGTAAAATATATTTGATACAAAAATATCGGTAACCCTTTACAATAAGGTTAATTAGTTAACATTAATGTGTTAACAAACATGAACTAACAATGAACGTTACATTTGTTACAGTATTTATTCATCTTTGTTAATGTTAGTTAATAAAAAATACAGCTGTTCATTGTTAGTTCACAAACTAATGTTAACAAATACAACATTTGATTTTAATAGTGAATGTAGAAATTAATATTAACTAAGATTAATAAATGCTGTAGAAGTATTGTTCATTATTAGTTCATGTTAACTAATGTGTGTAGATAACTAATGAACCTTATTGTAAAGCGTTACTGAAATATTTGCTAACTGCTGATTTTGGACCAGCAAAACATTGTTCAGTGTTTTACAAGAGCCGTGACGAAGCCCAACACACAGATTTCCTCTTATAGAGGATGGGACGTACCAAGCACTCTGATGGGGGTGTCCTTCAGGCTCACGATGGCCTTGGCGAAGGGAATGGTGAGGGTGGTGTAGTTGCTGGGGCTGCTGAGGAGCGGACACTCGGGCAGCGTGAGGTACAGTCTCAAAGCCTCGATGTCTGGAGGAGAACAGCTCAATCTGGGGAGGAGATGCTTCTCCAAACTAGCGGCTATCTGGATTAGGATAACGCATGCATTGGTTACATCAGGAATGATGAGGACTTAAAATTAATGCTTCTGAAAATTACACTAGCAGTCAAAAGTTTTCGATAGGTACGATTTTAATGTTTTTAAAATTAGTCTCTTCTGCTCACCAAGGCTCCATTTATTTGATTAAAAATACAAAAAAATAATTATAATATTGTGAAATATTATTACAATTTAAATCAGCTGTTTTCTATGTGAATATACAGTAAAGTGTAATTTATTCCTGTGATCAAAGCTGAATTTTCAGCATCATTACTCCAGTCTTCAGTGTCACATGATCCTTCAGAAATCATTCTAATATGATGATTTGATGCTCAAGAAACATTTATGATTATTATCAATGTTGAAAACATCCATTTAAATGTTTATTTCAGGATTCTTTGATTAATAGAAAGTTCAAAAGAACAGCATTTATCTGAAATAGAAAGCTTCTGTAACATTAAACACTATTATTCAAAAGTTTGTGGTCAGTAAGAATTTATTTTTTGGGGGGAAATAAATAAAATAAATCAATACTTTATTCATCAAGGATGCATTAAATTGATCAAAAGTTACAGTAAAGACATTTATAATGTTACAAAAGATTCTATTTCAAATAAATGCTGTTCATTTGAACGTTCTATTAATCAAAGAATCAACATTGATAACAATAATGAATGTTTGAGCATCAAATCATCATATTAGAGTGATTTCTGAAGGATCATGTGACACTGAAGACTGGAGTAATGATGCTGAAAATTCAGCTTTGATCACAGGAATAAATTACATTTTAAACAGCTGTTTTAAATTGTCATAGTATTAAACTATATTACTGTTTATTTCATATTTTTAATCAAATAAATGCAGCCTTGGTGAGCAGAAGAGACTTCTTTTAAAAAAATTGTTAAAAATCCCAAACTTTTGACTGGTAGTGTACATTGGTTTCATTTATGCTGGAAACATAAAAACAAGTGACTCACAATCTGTGAGATTTGTGGGTAATCAGGTTGGATGAGCCTGTGGAAGAGCAGCCGGGCCGTGTTAATGTCCACACCTGAGCACTTACTGCTAGTGCTGTAGTGATCCGGACTGCTGCAAAACACAACACTCATTAGAGAAACCATAACTGTATATACACACTGTACATGATGTGTTTTGCATGTATAGCATCTATTTACCTTCCAGATAGAAAACTTCCATTGAGACAACTCGCTGAAGAGAACACAAGATCAATCTCGCTGCAAGAGACGCCAAAGACACATCGCGTTAGTATGATCCAGGCCTCACGGTTCGGCACGCATGTGATTAACTGCTAAGTTTAACCATCATAGAGTGAAAGTTTAGCATTTGGACGTGTTTTGTCTTGCCAATTTACACATTCAAACACATTTTAAATGCGGAAGAAGAGGTGAAAATCGGGACTTGCGCGTTATCTGTGACTAGGCGCGTTTCAGACTGCGCTCAAACACTGAATTGATTCCTCTTTCGCGTTTCCTTGCCCTTGAACGGACACATAAACACAAAATTATGTCTAAATACCCGTCTCGGCAAGAATTCTCTCGGTTCTGTCATAAGCGAATAGTTGAGAAAGAAACCGGATGTTTGTTAGTTTATTCGGTGATTAGTCTTAAAGTGACAGCAGCCTAATATTCCTGCTGTTGTCCGTGTCATTAATGTTAATAAAACCACCAAATACAGCTTTAACAAAGATGAACCTATATTTAATTTCTACAGTGAACAAATAGTGTTATTTTACATTTAGGCCTAATTATTCATTTCTGTACCTGAAAACTACTGTTAGACTTTGTAACTTGTAATTTGTGTATTTTTTCCTATTTTATTACTGACTGTTCACTTGTCTTTAATAATGTTTGAACTTTATCAGTTAGGCTAGTAGATTATATATTATATATACTATCATTATTATTTTTATTTTTTTGGGATCTGAAAAACGATAAGATCCGTGGCTCAAAATCCGTAAATGATCCGGACCGTGAGTTTTGTGATCCGTCGCACTAGTTCAGACAGCTTCATGAAGTTTTCTGATTTGAAGCAGTTAAAGCAGTACTTGGTGATTTCTGGTGACAGTCTCCCATGACCGTGATTGAGCCATTTCTGGATGACGTCAGCGCTGAGCGTGTAGATCTGTCCGTCAGGTCTGGTTATCCTCACATTCAGCGGAGGGCTGTCGTCCTACAGGAATAAAGCAGAGTCATTTAAACGGGAACATCAGCGAATGGCCAGTCGCTACAAAGGCAACTGTGAAAACTAACACATACTGCACATTTTTGACAGTTTTGGACACTGACATGTTATGTGACCATGTAAAACAGGATTCATGTGACACGAAATATCAAAACATCTAGATAAATACAGTATCATTAAATACAAATTAGACAGCTGTTCCGGTTTCATTCTGGTACCATAATAACAAGGAAAATTTAATAATGATCACTGATGTAACCACAGGTTTATTTATAGAACTTTTCACAATCCAATCAAATCTTAATACATGTCTCGTCAGCTTGACCCTTGACCTCTGCTCATACCTGAGATAAAGCATAGGGAGCGAAGCTCTGGTCTCCTCCAGCGTAGATCCTCTTCACACAGTAACTCTGTTCCGCCTCTGAAATACACAGCCCTGTCAAATCTGAAACATCACCACATGGTTTTCTTGGGGTGCGTCTCAGTATATCGATTCACACTATACACACATTGGTTCACTGATGAGTGAACAAGTCATCGTCACGTACAATAGAGGTTATGCGCGTGACGTCACCGTCGGCCGGAGTGACTGCGGTCACACACACTGAGTGGCAGAAACACTGAGCGACAGCACTGGTTTTAGCATAGATGTCAAAACATCTAAAACGGGAAAGAGCTTTGAGATCGACTGTATTAATAGATTTGAAAAGAAATCTGAGGTGTGTTTTCACAGACTGCCGAAAGCTACAGAAAAGAGAAGAAAAGAGAAATGCATCGCTGCAAATCATTGAAACAACTGGACTTCAGGCAGACAAAGCGGGATTTGCAGTTTTCATTTTGTGTCGATATGCTGAATTTAGGGGTAAAATCATACACTATATATTGTATTGTTATATTGTATTGACAACTCATCAATTAAATATTTACCATCGTATATTCTGCATAATTTAGATGTTTTTAAATAAACACTGGCAAAAAAACTATACAAGTTTTAAGGCTGGACGATATGTTGATTTATATAACATTGATGTAAGTGATCACATGGATTTACACCTATATTGTATTTATTTAAAGCGTTCACAGGCAAATTTGCTTTATGTATTTCCCCGGCGTCGAAGTCAGGCTCACATAAATGTCAGGAAACAGGATTCCTGCTGCATGTCAATATCCATGGATCACTGGATCTTTGGTAAGTTGTAAGAAACACTATATCGAGTCCAACCTTAATAATAATCGTTCATTTTACTTGTGGTTTCGCAGTTTCCTCTATTAAATCCAGTCACTCAACAGCTCTTCTGCCACTCAGTCCGGCTGAGGGAGTGTGTTCCCGCGGGAAAGTGACGTCAATGCATACTCTCTATACTAAAATGCAATTTAACTGTGTTTCCCCTTTTCCACCAGGATGGTTCGTATCCTGGAGACAGAGCCGGTTCGCAGCCAGGAGAACAAACGGTGCCTTAATGCAGCTACGTGTTGCTTTCCTGACTATAACTCATCTAAAATAAAATAGTGAGAGTCCCGTTGTGTTTTGCTGTTCATAAATCATTCAGCTTGCATAAATCATAAATCATAATATCTATCCAATCTGGAGATATATTGAAAAGGAAACCATTGATTCAGTCGCACTCTCGCACTGGGTCTCTCTCGCGCTCTCAGTTTTATATATTTAGATATAAAGAGCAAAGTTATTACATTGCTAAACGAGACTGCCATAGACAGCGACAGCATTTCTCTACCCCGGGCTCCATTCGAGACCAGCAACTTGAGTTGAACTGATCTGTCCAACCTGGTATCCCGTTTCTGCAGTAGAAATGTGCAGAGGCTGGGAACCCGAACTGTGTCGGTGGAAAAGGGGAGATATTAACTTGCGTTTAGAGTAAATTTACATTTATGTATTTGACATATGCGTTACAACTTACATTGCATTCATGGGATACATATTTTTTTAAATCTGCTTACACAACCCATAATCTTGGGAGGTTTAGGAATTACTTGAAGCCGGCACAAAAACATGCATGTTCAATATGCACCATATTTTTACTAAATCTAAATCTATACATTTTCCTAAATAAGCCATTTAGACTAGGTATTTTATCTGTTAAACAGAGTTATTTGGTTTATTGACTTTAAAGGGGTGGTTGATTATGAAGACAAGAATTCCAAGGCACTCGAATGTTAGTGAAAAAAGTTTAAAAGCCTTTATTTCATTCCTGGCTTACTTAAAAAATTGGTGAGAAGTACACCAACGCGTAGGTGTACTTCTCACCAATTTTTTAAACGTACAGTATGGGATTTTTTCTCCACTAGGGGTCGCTAACCTATTTACAATAACAAAGGCGTAGTTTGATGACGCAACATTTGCTAAGAATTATGGATCTTGTCGTCAACGTCAAGCCGACCGATCTAATAATGTTTATGGATGACTGAATACATCAATGTTTTTGTCATGACTATGATATGAAGCAGTTCGGGATTGCTAAGAGACAGCTATCAGCTCCACACGCGACGCGAGTCCCGCGGATATAAAAGGAATATGGACATTTCATTCTACCGAACTACACGCAGAATCACTAAGTTACTCACAGGTCAGTTTATTAGACAAATTAAACTTGTGAGGTAACGCAGCGCTGTTTCACTTGGTCTAACATTACACTATCACACTAAACTGCATTTGAATGTGTTGAAATGTAACTTATGTGTTAGTTTGTCTGTATGAGTCTAACGTTAGCAGTAACGTTAAGCTAGATCAACATTAGAATAACATACAGATCATATTCTGACATTTTATCATTGTTGAACTATATAACATTGATTAGTTTTATGTAAATGTGCTCACCTGTTTAATAAAGTACATGTAGGAGCGGTCGAAGTCTCGGACGTGGAGCTCTCGTTTATATACTGTCTATGGGAGCTCTCGGCATCTCGAAAACACCGCGCTGATATTGATTCTCGTTTTAGTTCTCCTTTTTTTATCCAAAGTCTGCTTGCCATGGGCCATAATGTTTGAACGAAACAACAACAGCGTGCAAATAGACATTGCGAACTACAGTGGTCCACGTCTGTCGTCTTGGTTACTATCAGAGGGCTCTGGTTCATAGCTCTGGTTACCATGGCAGCACGAGCGGAAACCAGGGACAACGCGGATATGATGCCATTGACTGCGACAAAACGGAAATAAAGAAACGTGCCGTGTCTTCGAATTAAATTAAAATTTCTCCTGGTTTGAAAGTTGTTGGAAACAGTCGGGATAATGTAAGTACACAACTAAAAAAAATATATAACATAGATATAGTGATTTTTGCTATTTTTAAAGCAAAAAAGTTACATACTGTGCCTTTAAGTAAGCCAGGAATGAAATAAAGGCTTTTTAACTTTTTTCACTAACATTCGAGTGCCTTGGAATTCTTGTCTTCAGAGATATACTATCCCACAACCAAAGAGCACCGAGGTTTTATACACCCCATGCAGCACTTCTTTTTTGCATTAAGCTTTGAAGAATTAAGGGTGGTTGATTATGATTTCACTTTTCTAACTTTAGTTAGTGTGTAATGTTGCTGTTTGAGCATAAACAACATCTGCAAAGTTACAACACTCAAAGTTCAAAGCAAAGGGAGATATTTGCTTTTAAAGAAATTGTTTTTTAAGGATTACAACAAACGGCTGGTAGAGACTACACCACATTCCTCCTGGGTTAGTGACATCACCAACCCGAAAATTTACATAAACCCCGCCCCCAGGAATAACTTTTTTTGATCATCAAGACAGAATATGCTAATCAATGACTAGAAGATAGTTAACTCCACATAAGCTACATAAATACATCAACTAACCATTCAGAAATGTCCCGTTGCTCTACATGTTGTCTTGAGTCTCTCCATTTTAGTCCGACTCCGGTTTGAATATAAAAGGCTAAAAGTTTTTGAAATTTTCAGTGCGTGTCTGTGTGAGGTAATCGGAGCTACTAAAACACGAGCTCTTGAAGCTCCGCCCCCTGTGCCGGGAGCAGCAGCTCATTTGCATTTAAAGGGACACACACAAAAACGGTGCGTTTTTGCTCACCCTCAAAAAGTGACCGTTTTAAAAAAAAATATCTGAAAAGGGCATTATAGGACCCCTTTAACATAAATAAACTGCATGAGATGCATTGTGTTATGCATGGTGGCATAGTGACCGAAGTCAGTACCACTGAATGCATTTGAGAAATCCTGAGAAGGACAGCTGTCTGAGAAAGGAATTCTGTTGAAAGACTTCATGTTAACAAAGTCAACCCACCGATATCCATAGGCACGGGATCAGTATGGGCTCGCCAGCAGCCTTTCACAGGAGCGGGACTGATCCGGTTGTAGGTCGAGCGCGTCCCGAGCTGTCCGTTTCCCCCGAGACCAAACGACTCAATCTTTCCTGATGAAGGGACGAACGCCAAAGTGTGCTGCCTTACATGCAGGCGAAGACAAAAGCAATTCATGTTCTTCATGATTAAAAATACATCCCGTAACACTTTACAATAAGGTTCATTAGTTAATGTATTAACTAACATGAACTAACAATGAGCAATACATTTGTTACAGTATTTATTAATCTTTGTTAATGTTAGTTAATAAAAATACAGCTGTTCATTGATTATTCATGTTAGTTCACGGTGCATTCACTAATGTTAACGAATACAACATTTGATTTTAATAAATGTGTTAGTAAATATTGTAATTAAAATGAACTAAGATTAATAAATGCTGGAGAAGTATTGTTCATTATTAGTTCATGTTAACTAATGTTAATTAATGAACCTTATTGTAAAGTATTACCATACATCCTTTTAAAGAAGCTTATTGGTAGACGGTCTCAAGCTTTCATATAGAAAACGTAGAGAGACATTGAGCTAAAATGAAACAATGATTGTTTATGGATTGTTTGATACTTACCTACCACAAGCGATCTGTGCGACCACATTCCCCATCAGTTCAAACACCTTCCTGGGGTTCACCTCATGGTTTGTGGTGTTGTGTCCCAGCTGACCATACCCACCAGCTCCAAATGTAAACACACCTCCCTCCTACAAAATAAAAATCAATAATTACTCATCATATAGCCTAAACCTATATATACAGTGATATAGCAAATATTGCCACGTAATGTGACTCTTATCATCCAGATTTTTACATAAAGTTGGATAAGCATGTCTAACTTTATCTGCAAACATACTCATGTAAAGCGGTATATGCTATATAGCAAAAATATCAACTTTTTTTGTTGTTATTGCTTGTATCGTTGCAAAATGTAAAATATTATCGCCCAGTTCTAATCTGCTAAATGCAACTATAAGGCATTAAGATATTAAGGGTGCTTTAACACTTGAAAGTGAGTGACACACACACACAAACAGAAGCACACCAAAAGTGCTAGTGTGAATATATTATAAACATTAACATCATAATTTTCTGTAAATCTGTATTGAAACAATGGGCCCTATCTTGCACCCAGCGCAATTGACTTTGTACACCGACGCATGTATCATTCCTATTTTGCAACCGCGCAAAGCGGACTTTTCCCTCCACAGACGTACGTCGGTAAACTAAGAAATACACTTGCGCTCCCGGGGGCGGTTCAGCGCAAAGAGGAGGCGTGTTCTGGCGCAAACGTTCCCGCATGCTAATTTACAGGTTTAGAAAACAATTCTGCCACTGACCGAAAAAAACTAGTTTAAAGTCAGTGGCGCGTTGCGCATGTTATTTAGATGCTATTTTAAGGGCGCATGCTTGGCCATAATCAATGTAGCGTGTGCACAACGCGCATACACTTTGATTCTCTCATCTACACAGAAGCAGCAGTTTTCATTTTTGCAAATCATACATTATTACGATAGATAGATAGATAGATAGATAGATAGATAGATAGATAAGATTATTAAAAAAGCATAAATCTAGCTTACACATTTACCCAAATTATCATACGCCTGTTTAACCGAAGCTAATCTGGGTGTGTTTCTCCATCCCCAATGTCACTTCTCTGTGTTTTACGGCCCTGGCGAGAACGTCGGTCTCCTCGGCTGTGAACCGCTCCTGGCGTGCGTCTGGCAAATCCGCCGTTATAATAGCAATCCGCCATGGAACAAGCGCGCCTGCTCTTAAAGGGAATGTGAGATGTCGCTCTGATTGGTTTATTTCACGTTACGCCCAAACCACACCTATGAGTAATGAAGCGACTTCAGACCAACACATTTTAGATTTGCGTCGGGCGCAAGAGTCATTTATCCCGCCGGTATAATAGCAACAGCGCCCAAAATCCGCCCACTTACAATAGTTACTTGCGTTTCGTGTTTGATACTTGCGTTTCAGATCGTTAAAATAGGGCCCAATGTGTGGTATGAAAAGTGCAATACAAATAAATTTAACTTGATTTAATCTAAACCATGGCAATTCCTTCTTCTGAATGTACTGCATTTAATTAGGGATGCACCGAAATTTCGGCAGACGAAAATGGCGTTTTTGGTTCCCGAAGGGCGCGCACATACACAGAGAGGTAATAATCTCGCGAATTGATTCCTCTTTTGAATCTCCATGTGCACTTGAACGGACACAACACAAAATTATGTCAAAACACCCATCTCTGCAAGTATTCTCGTAAACACAGTCGGTTATGTCTTAAGTGAACATAAAGTTGAGAAAGAAATCTGATGTGCATCATTATATTGGATCAGTGCATTCGGCCTTAAAGTGACAGAAGCCTATAAATCCCTGCTGCTAAGTCATTATACAACAAAAACTCAGCTTTAACAAAGATTAATCTATATTTAATTTATACAGTGAACTATAGTGTTATTTACATTAACCCTAATTATTACATATCTGTACCTGAATACACTACAATTAGACCTTACTTTATTTGTAACTTTGTTATACTGTGTTAATCTATGCTTGTAATTAGTGTATTTGATCTTAACCCCCCCATTTTTAAATTCAGCATGATTAAAATGGTTAAATTTCATTAAAAAAGTCGAATATTAATACAATTATACCTAAATAAGCTAACTTAAAATAAGAAATAAATAATTTTGGTTACACTTTATTTTAAGGTGTCTTTGTTACACTGTTATTATACATTTAAGTACAGAGTAATATTAATTAACTACATGTACACTAGATGGTTAGGACTAGGTTTGGTTTGGTTTAGGGTTAGTTGCATGTAATTATGCATAATTTATAGTTATTACTATAGTAACTGCATGTAACGTGTAACAACGACACTGTAAAATAAAAGTGTTACCATAATAAAATTTAAAAAAGAAGCATTTTCAGTCTCGGTTTCGGCCCAGAATTTTCATTTCAGTGCATCCCTACATTTAACATGTCATAATAAATTATAATGTTGCTTATTAAGCCCTTAAAATAAGCAACAAATCCTGTAAAATCAATCCACACCTTTGTAAGTGCTGCCGTGTGGTCCTCTCCACAGCATATGTAAACCACCCGTTGGGACCTGAGAGTCTTCAGCAAGGCAGGGAAATTGCGATCTGAGGAACACCACGTACTCCACTATAAAATCATTAAACCAGAGAAAGCTCAACTGAATGTCTGAGGTGTTTGTTTTACCATCATTATCGCTGAGGCCCAGCTGGCCGAACTTGTTTCGCCCCCAGCCAAAAACGGCCCCGGAGAGCGTGAGCCCGAAGCTGTGAGCGCCTCCCGCAGATATCTGGGCAAACGGGACGCCCTGCAAAGACTGGATGACTTGTGGGGTGGAAACACCCGCTCCCTGCATCCCGAGACCCAGCTGTCCATATTTATTTTGGCCCCAGGAGAACATCTGACCTCCTTGAGCGAGAATTTGGGAATAATGACGAATAATTAGGGTAGTTTTCAGGCGTGAGAATCAGGGGCAATATTTATCAAGCCTCACAAGAACACTGCTAAGAATGGACTTAAGAGTAAAAATATTCCTGGCACAAAGCTGTGCTTAAAAAATATTTATCAAGCATCTCAGTCGTAATTTAAGAGAAGCGTAGGACTAAATCTTAAGTGTCAGTCTTATAGATGATTCACAACACTTTGCTGTGCCACAAACGGGATTTTGGTTGACGACATTGGCATGGACCAATCACTGAATAGATTTCCTTATTTAAGAATGTTCTCAGATAAATTCACATTGAATGGCGTACTTCTGGAACTGTCTTAAAAAACTGGGAGAGTAAGACAGTCCCTCCAGAAAAACGCGATTATGCGATCGCATAATTCAATGCATAATCAGCCAAAGTCTGCATATTTATGCGGGGGGCCGAATTTTTTCAAAAACCCCGCACTTTCGCATCATAAATTGCCGATTTCCACGCGCAAAATATGCGGGGCTTGCATGATTTCATATTCCCCGCATTTTCGTTGCAAAAAAGTCACATATATCTTAGCAGAAAGTTGAAAAATGTTGCGTCTACTTCACACAAGAGCAGCCATTTCCCCCTGTTGCCATGGGAACGTTATGAAGTGATGTTATTACAGTTGTAAGTATATTAGTAGTATGTAAATTTACGTTAAAGTAAGAGATTGCATTGGAAGCACTTATTTTAACAGAAGATTTTTGTATAGCTACCTCTGTAAAACAGGAAGCACACATTTTATTTTTTTATATTTTATTTATTCATTTTTACAGAAGTTGTAGCATATTCCTTTTGTAAAGCTACAGAACTTGTTTGACTCATCAATGTTTTGTAAGTTTGAGCCATGTGTTTATTAAGGTCTGAAATAAAACAAGATGAGAACTTAAATATTCCCAGCACTTTCTGTGATGTAGTATGCTTGCTTATCATAGGAAGTAATAAGAAATGACTCTTTACATTACGGTAGTAGATTAGTGAGAACAGGGTGTTGGGGGAATCACTTTTTTTTCTCTTTTTCATCAAACCGCAGTTTTTCCCGCAAGTTCCCACAATTTCATAAATATCCCGCATATTCCATCGCATTTTTTAAGAAAACGTGCCGCATAATCAAGGATTTTTGCCCGCAACAATCACAAAAAAACTCAGCATTTTTCTGGAAGGACTGGTAAGAGGTATTCTTAGCTTTAAGAAATTTGATAACTTGCTTTTATACTTAAGTTTGAAAAGTATTAGTCAATTTCCTGAATTCGCAGCACTTAAGGCTAAAATGGCACTTTGAGAAGCTTGATAAATACGGGCCCAGGTTTATAACTGTAGTAAGAATCATACCTCTGGCTAAAGCAAGGGAATGCCAAAATCCACAGGCCACCTGGGTAATGTGAACCTCTGACAAACTCTTGACAGTTCTGAGGAGAGAGAACGGAAACACAGTGTTATGGCATGTAGGTCATGGACTATAATCGTCACATTTGTCTATAGAAGTTTTTCATTTTATACTGTGAGAGGTGAAGATGTTTTACCTGGGTACACGGAGACAATCTTCAATATTTGAAAGGCCGAGCTGTCCATCTGAACCCAAACCCCACGCAAACACTTGTCCTTTATCATTCAGAGCCAGAGTATGAGATTCACCGCAAGACACGGCCACAATGTTCTGAGCATCCAGAGACACTACCTGTTCTAGAGAGAGGGTGCAAACATCAGAAGGTCTGAGTGAATTATACAGATGCACTACATGGAAAACTGGCCAATATATTGTGTATATAAAGTACCCTGGAAATCCAGAGTTCTCGTGAGAGCACAAGGTGAATTTGCTCAGCGAGTTACTCTGGCGTCGAGTAATGATGCTCATTAAATATGCCCTTGTATCCGAGCTGCACCAATCACATCGGGTTATCTGATATAGGCGGAGCTAAACAGAAGACGACAGCGCTGTGATGTGGAAGTCATTAGTAAACATTGCAAGATGGCTATGGATGAACACCAGTTGTTTGAAACGGCTTTGGCCGCAACAATGAACGAGTTAGACTTGGCTTTTTATCTAAAAGAGGAACAGAAGACGGCGCTCGAATCGTTCCTTTGCAAGAAGGGCGTTTTTGCTGTTTTGCCGACCGGATACGGCAAGAGTCTAATCTACCAGTTAGCTCTGCTGGTAGCTAAGCGTATGGGGCTTGCTGTGATTGGTTGTAGTGTTATCCAATTGCGTGCAGTGAGATTTTCAAATGCATGCTTGGTGCCGCCCCTCGAGCCGGCCGAGGCTCATTTGCATATTCATAGAATCGCGTATACTAAATGAGGCAAGGGTGTCGAGTTACATTCAAGATATTTTAAGGCTATTTTGAGGATATGAAACAGTGATGATAATAAAGGGACCATCAGTTTCAGTGCAACATATTTCTTGATGTTAGAGGTCACTGAGTTAGAGGTCATGTGACTTCTAAGGAAATAACAGTTGCCGATGTCACACTGACCGACTAATATGCATTTCTGTGGAATGGTATTATGTTACCAAATCCATCAGATTGATTTCAGCAGATGTTATGAAAGTACAGGCTGTTTCATTGATATAACCTAATATAACCCAGGGTTCCCGAACAGGAACGCAGAGTTTGTGAGAATGTGATGTACTATGATTCAAAACGTTTGGGTTCAGTAAGATTTTTTTTTTTTTTTTTTTTTTTTAAAGAAATAAATCATTTTATTCTGGAAGGATTCATTAAATGGATGAAAAGTGCCAGTAAAAATATTTATAATGATGATAATAATCAGAAATGTTTCTTGATCATTGAAACTTTTGAATGGTCGTTAAATAAAATGGGACAAATTAAAACAATGAAACACTGATCTAATATAGTCAAAACCTACTTTACTTGAAACTTACAAAAAAATAAAGGGTGAGGCTTGATCCAGCAAGAAATGTTTGGATCAAGAAAAGTGGGTGTTTCATGCTAGAATGAAGGAACCACCTAATTATTACATTATTTTTCTTTTTGGAAAATAATAGGGACAGTGATTCACAGTGAATCATTTAGATTAAAGATCAAGAAGTCCAATTAAAAGGCATAACATTATAATGCTAGCAGACTGTCTTTGTGGCCCAACCTGGTTTCTTGCGTCCTTTGTCGTGTCCCAGCTGACCCAGGTCATTACACCCGCATGTGTAAACCGTCCCGTCCTCCAGCAGAAAGACACTGTGGCGTCTGCCACATCCCACATCTCTCACACGCTTGCCCTCGAAGAACTCGCACTTCCTCGGCTCCAGCACGATCTCCTCATCAATCCCACCTAAACCGAGCTGCCCGTACGAGGCATTTCCCCAGCATAGCATGACGACGGGCCCGTGTGCCCGCTCTCTTCCGCAGGCGGAGACCTGTAGGTTTGATAAGTTCACACACACACACACACACACACACACACACACACACACACACACACACACGTAGTGTTTTCATGTTTTATGGGGACTTTCCATAGACATAATGATTTTTATACTGTACAAACTGTATATTCTATTCCCTTACACTAAACCTATCCCTAAACCTACCCATCACAGAAAACTTTCTGCAATTTCACATTTTCAAAAAAACATCACTTTTTTGATTTATAAGCCGTATTCCTCATGGGGACCAAATAATGTCCCCACACGAACAAGGATTTCGGATATTGCCATCCTTGTGGGGACATTTTGTCCCCATAATGTAGGGTTTACAAGGCCACACACACACACACACACACACACACACACACACGTCAGGTGAAAGCAAAACTAAACTCTAAAAAGCATTAAACAAAGATGTTTTTTAATGATACATAAATAAAATAAATATAATAATGGACAAAAGGGAGGTAATGATGAAAATAAAAATAGAAATAATCAGTTACATGAAAGCAATGTACTAAAATGTACAAAATTACATTATATTTCTACTTTAACAAATACTCTAAAACACTTTTTATATAAGTAACTTACTATACTTATAGTATCTATAATTACATGTTTGATTAAAACTAACTAGCTATTGCAGTTTAAATGAAAGCATGCATATATTTTTACTTTAACAAATACTATAAGCATATACTCTAAACCACATTTTCTGTAAGCAACTCACTATACTTTGGTTAGTAAATGTAAGTATAGGGTGTAAATTGGTGTATTTTTGTATCATTTAAAGTGGTATACCTGATTTTTCTTGTTTGATTGTGATTTTGTTTTGGTTAGTACTGGAGGTAGGACCTAATAAGCCCAGGGCTTCTACCTATCCCTCTTCCAACAGGTTAAGTATTACGTTTAAATTTTATTTTGTTATACATTTTCTTTTTTTACTTGTTTGAATATTTTATTTATGCGTTTCCTTCTTCTTTTAATAGTTCGAAATAAAGATTTTCATATCATATCGTAGTTATAGTATCTATAATTACCTGTTTGATTTGCAATCATTAGGTTAAAAAACTAACTAGTAGCCTACTAGTATATCTGTCGCAGTTTAAATAGATGGAAAAGAAAGCATCTGTAACTAGAGCCACTTCATTAAACAAAGTTATTTTTTAATGATACATATACAGGGTGGCAGAAAATAAAATACAAATAATAATGGACAAACGGGAGGTAATGATGAAAATAAAAATATAAATAATCAGTTACATGAAAGCAATGTACTAAAAACACTTTTTATACAAGTAACTTGCTATACTTATAGTATCTATAATACAAATAATCAGTTACATGAAAGCAATATACTAAAATATCTAAACTTATATTTTTACTTTAACAAATACTATAACCATATACTCTAAACCACATTTTCTATAAGTAACTGACTATACGTATAGTATCTATAATTATCTGTTTGATTTACAAATAACTAGTAGCCTACTAGTATATCTGTCGCAGTTTGTTAGATGGAAATGAAAGCATGCAGATTAGACCCGCCCTGCAGAGAATATTCGACAGAAATCTCTCTAGAAAGTTCACTTAGGAGGAGGTGTGTGTATATAAACAATTCTTGCATAACACAGCTTACGGTTGAAGTCTATAATTGGATGCATTAAAATGGACACTAGCACTTTAAGAACGTAAAGACACATTGTAACTTGTCTAGACTAAATGACAACAAATGTAACACTGTATCGAATTTTAAACTGCAGACCACGTGATTCACGTGCAATTTAAATGCCCTGACCACTGAACATACACTATGAATTACCGTTAAAACGGTTGGTGATTAAACGCAGTTTTGAGAGAATGTCAGTTAATTCATACAGCAAACAAAGTGTGTGCGCGTTTTAATGACAGGCTTTCAAAATAAAATAATATAAAATATACCTCACTTTAATAAGACCATAAACACATACCGCATCAATCCCAGGTATGAACACCGCTACATAAGAAGGATATATGTCTGCACACACTCCCATACAGCGTTTTGACAGCATGTGTGTGTTAGTCGGTGTTGAATCCTCCCCTTACCTGTTGATATGTAATATAATGCTCCTCCTGACGTCTCCAGCACAGGTTCAGGGCTTATGTTTATGTGAGCGATAATGCGGATATATTCTGTAATGTCATGACAGCCGGACACGCGCTTAAAATACACACACACAGGAATGAACGCGAAGCTCCTGTAATATTCTAGAGAATTTCCGACACACCGGATGTGACGACAGATGAGGAGTTCCTGCGGTGCGGTTAGAAAACACACACACAATAATACTTATAATGATAATAATAATACTAATAACGATAATAATAATATTAATAATAACGCGATAATTTTTTTTAAAAACTATTTCTGTTGGGTCTGTTGAATATTTCCGGTGACATTATGCTTTCTTGTTTTGATATGTTCTGGTTCTAATGGCTGTTGTCGTCAAGTAAAAAACAACAATATTACTTTTAAAAAAAAATCAATATGAATAAATATTTGAGTTTTAGAAAATCTTAGGACAAGGCTTTGTTTAGTCACAGCCAAAGCTAGGCAATTCTTCAAAATAAAGGTCTAGACCATTTCAATGATTATTTGGAAAATATTGCGTTACATATTATTATTTTTTGTTTCGTTCTGTACTGTTAGATGTATTATTTGTATTTGTTTGTCTAGTTTCAAGACATTTTTTAAATTATTTTAATCAGATTTTTTTTTTCGTTCATTCATTTTAATCCAATTTTATATTTTTTAAATTCTCATTTTTAGTTATCAATTTATTTTAATCTGTTTTTATATATTTATTTTAATCTTTTTTAATTAATTAGTTTGTTTATTCTCCCTGACATGGATGTATGTAGTATATAGTATGTGCCTACAACAAAGATCAATACAAGAATGATCATTTTCCCTCTTAAATGTTTCAAGTCTCAGTTCCTGTCATGATTTCACACACGGCTTAGTTTGTTTTTCTGCAGCGATTCATCATGTTAATGAGTTTAAACCATGCTTTTGGACATTGCAAGCGTTAGAATCCAGATTAAAAGTCCAATATTCATTCTACATAACCATGACATTTGGAAATGCTTGATTAAACTTGATTATTAGACAGCATTTTTAGTTGCAGGTCGGTCAAGCCAACACATATTTACATCACTATTATGAAACAAATCATTTTTTATCAATCAAAAACACCCTCGCATATCGTGATCATCAGAACAAATTTATCAGTTTGACTTGACAATTAAACCAATCAAAATTGCAGTGTGTGATTCTCAAAACAAAAATCAGTTGAGGTAGAACTATTCATAAAGACAAATAGTTGCATATGTGAATGTTTGTGTGAATCAGAGAAGGGTGAATTTAATAATAAACACGTTCAAATCGATACAAACCTCAGTGTAACAACAGAAATGTTGCATTTTTATTTAAAAAAAAAAAAAGAAAAGAAAAAGAAAAACACTATACCAAAGTGCATTTGTAAGGTCGCAAGACAATAATGGTCTACATTCAGTGAGGTAGAGCAAAATAACACTTGCTTGTGTTGGTAAAAACAGTATTTTCTTGTACTTAAGTTACTTCAAACTACCATGATGTCTTCATTTAGAAAGATGCCTGTAAATAATAATGCTTTGAAGTAAACTTAACACAAGATAGTGTTCAGTGGGAAGTGCATGACAGCATTATAATAATATTGCACATTTGGGATGACTCCACACCTCATGAACATTATTGATTTAAATCTTCACTCTAATCACTTAAATTAAAAAGGATTCAGAATGTTGCATTTGCATGCAGTAAAGTTGTGTATGCATGCATTCATGTAAATGCATATGCGTATTTCAGAGCGGTAGTGGTGTTTGCAATCCCACATTTGCACATAATAAATACAAACTCGCCCCTGTGCAGTGGAGAGGCCCGACGTTTCCCCGTCCCGTCTCCATCACCTGTCGAAGCAGGGGTAAAGCGCGCTGGGCTGGTAAGCTCGTCCAGGCACGTTCACCTTGGCGTCCATGTTCTGTGTGTGTCCGAGGCCTCGTATCGGCGCTGTGGACGTCAGGTATGTGGCGGGACCTTGCGCTGAAACGACCACCGGCTGGCAGTTCTGCATGTACTGTGTGTTCGGACGCTGCATGTACTGGTGCAAAGACCCGCTCTGACCCGGGACGGGATACACCGTCTGCTGATGCTGGCATTTCTGCTTGTTTGCTTCCTTTACATCACTGTCGTGAGCACTGAGACAGAGAGAGAGGGAGAGAGTGTGTGTGTGTGTGTGTGTGTGTGTGTGTGTGTGTGTGTGTGTGTGTGTGAGAGAGATAGAGATATAGAGAGAGAGAGAGAGAGAGAGAGAGAGAGAGAGAGAGAGAGATAGAGATAGAGATAGAGATAGAGATAGAGATAGAGATAGAGATAGAGAGAGAGAGAGAGAGATATTAACACGACTTTATTAGAACATTAACTTTTTCCTGATACCAGATTTCTTATCTGATCATATAATCCAAAAAGTCACCTATAATAATACAATAAAAAAAAAAAAAAAACACATAACATTTAAACATCTTTAAAATTTTAAAACCAACATGTCATCCAAAACCTCACACAAAACTCCTTCCACAGACCATATTTTGGAGAACCTTTGAATATCATTAATCAATTTAAAATATGTGTTTTCAATTTTAATTCTAGCAGTCACCATGCCTTTAAAGCATGTTCTGCATCTACTGTACCTATAGCCAATAACTTGTTTTTTTTATTTTGGCCATAACCAACAAAAAATTAAATTAAATTTTTTTTCGTGAGTGAGTGTGTGTGTGTGTGTGTGTGTGAGTGAGTGAGTGAGTGAGTGAGTGAGTGTGAGAGAGAGAGAGAGAGAGAGAGAGAGAGTGTGTGAGTGAGTGAGTGACAGAGAGTGTGTGAGTGTGAGTGAGTGAGTGAGTGAGTGAGTGAGAGTGTGTGTGAGAGTGAGTGAGAGAGAGTGTGTGAGTGTGAGTGAGTGAGTGAGTGAGTGAGAGTGTGTGTGAGAGTGAGTGAGTGAGTGAGTGAGTAAGTGAGAGAGTGAGTGAGTGAGTGAGTGAGTGAGTGAGTGAGTGAGTGAGTGAGTGAGTGAGTGTGTGAGTGTGAGTGAGAGAGTGTGTGAGTGAGTGAGTGAGTGAGTGAGAGAGAGTGTGTGTGTGAGAGTGAGTGAGTGTGTGAGTGAGTGAGTGAGTGAGTGTGTGTGTGTGTGTGAGTGAGAGAGAGAGAGATACTGTAAAATGAAATTTCAAGGTCTTTTCAAGCACTACTTTTTTGGTTTTCAAGGACTACAATCAGAATCTCACTTATCAAACAATATCTTTATTATCTTTCAAATTCTATAAAAGGTAAGTAGACAAATAAAAAAATGGTACAAATAAAGTGCAGCACATGCAACGGCTGTGGTAACTTTAACCATTACTAGGACAAAGAAAGATATCACTTTCCTTATTCAAACTGACTTTTTCTCCCTTGAATATATAATTGATCAGAAGAATGAAATCTCTATCATATACTTGAATAATTATATGAGCAATATTACGCTCATAGCCATGTGAAATGGCTCTATATTAATATCAGACGGTTGTGAAAAAAAAAAAAAAAATCAATAAAATTAAACACAATTTTCTAATATAGCCGATTGTCTTCCAATAATTCAAACACTTTTTCAGAAATATGGCTGTTTTCAAGGGTTTTCCAAGACTTAAATTTCAAAAAAGTCAAATTCAAGCACTATAAGCACCTTGTACGAGCGCTTTATAATACACAAGCATGCAACGGCATGAGTGATTCATTAATGCTGAATTATGCATCAGTCCTTTAATTCAGCAAAACTGGGACTTGACAAAAGTTTCAATGAGGTCAAACCCGTGCTATAGTATCACTGAGATACTTTCTAGTTTGGAATAATTAAGATTTTTGAATGTTTGTGAAAGAGTCTCTTCTGCTCACCAAAGCTGCATTTATTTGATTAAAAATACAGTAACATTTTTGAAATATTATTAAAATGTAAATCATCTGTTTTCTATGTGAATATATAGTAAAGTGTAATTCATTCCTGTGATCAAAGCTGAATTTTCAGCATCATTACTCCAGTCTTCAGTGTCACATGATCCTTCTAATATGTTCATTTGCTTCTCAATTATTATTGGTGCTCAATTGGTTAATAATGGTTCTTACTACTATCAATGTTGAAACAAGTTTTTGCTGCTTAATATTTTTGCTTAAACCATGATCCATTTATTTTTCAGGATTCTTTGATGAATATAAAGTTCAAAAGAACAGGATTTATTTGAAATAGAATCTTTTGTAACATTATAAATGTTAGATCAATTTAATGCACCCTTGCTGAATAAAAGTATTCTTTTTTTTAATCTTACGTACCCAAAACTGCAGCACAACTGTTTTCAACACTGATAATAATCATAAATGTTTCTTGAGCATCAAATCATCATATTAGAGTGATTTCTGAAGGATCATGTGACACTGAAGACTGGAGTAATGACGCTGAAAATTCAGCTTTGATCACAGGAATAAATTACACTTTACTACAGTAGTCAACATTTGAAGTGGATCAAAACCTTTCATCAAAGTTATACATGAATTTTGTACAATACCCGTTCTTGTCTTAGGACAACTTTGATGAACTTTTTTGATCCACTTTTTTTGATCCACAAAGGCTGACTACTGTATATATTCACATAGAAAACAGATATTTTAAATTGTAATGATATTTCCTGTATTTTGAATCAAATAAATGCAGCGTTGGTGAGCAGAAGAGACTCTTCAAAAGCTCAAACTCACATCAACAGTCTCTCGACGGCGGGCAGCATCTGGTCCCAGGTGTACGCCGACAGACGCTGGAGACGCGGAGGCCATGACGGAGACAAACGCAGGATCACCCGTGAGGACGACACACACGCCGCTGCAACCAGGGACGGCACGAACCGCAGAAATGCATGATCTTCACACAGGAAACACAAACATTCTGATTCTGCAGATCATGTACTTCATATACCAGTGAAAATGCAATGCATGTGAATTTACATATAACGCAAACTCCATGCACCAATGCAACATTTTTCTCAATGTCATAATCATTTGTTAACAAACAACTTCAATGAGCTCATTGTTTCTGCTTTAATTATTACATTATTTGAATTATTATATTTTTATCTACCTGATTTGTATATGTACATTTCTGAAATGCATAACTTAGACAGTTTCCTCTGATAACAGATCACTCTATTGTAATGTGGACTCATGCATTTTCTGTAAAGCTGCTTTGAAACGATGTGCATTGTGAAAAGCGCTATACAAATAAATGTGAATTGAGTTCAGGACTGGACGCCGCACCTTGCAGAGACACCTCTAGGAAGTAGTCGGCATATTTGGACATGTAAAGCATGGTTTTCTCCATGCAAGCCATCGGCCAGCCGTCGTGCAGGTCCGTCTCGTTCACAGCGACCGGCAGGTAGTACTCGATGAAGTGGGCAGCCGTGGGAAGGTACAGGTTCCACTGAAACGTCTCGAGGAGCAGCAGCTCCATGTGCAGGAGACCCTGTTTGGTCAGAACCAGGTTCATAGAGCTCATACAGCCCAGACTGTTCAGCGTCTCCAGCTTCGGGACACGGTCTTCTCTCTCCTCAAACTTACCTGGATAATAAACACTTTGAAATGAAACGTTTGCACACACCTTTACTTTTGTCATCAGGGGTCTCATTTATAAAACTGTGCATAGGATCCTTCCTAAAAGTGTATGTGCGCCCGAAAGCCAAAAAATATTCAGGCTTATAAAAGAACCTGCACAAAATTCCCTTTATAAATCCCAGTTAGTGGAAGATTGTGCACATGCGTCTCCTCCCCGAAACACCCATATATGGAGCTTACAACGCCTCGTTTTACTATGCATATCCTCATCTGTATATCATTTGGATATGCATATTCATCCATATGATCCCATATTTAACGGTACAAGACATTAGGAAAATATGAGACACGGATGTGCCGTCACATTACATTGTTAAAAATCATTTATTTTTGAATAAATAAATAAAATAGTATAAAATAGAGAGACATTTTTTGTCAATCTTTTCCACTGGCCAAATAGTATTTTTAATTGCTTTATATTTTTATTGGAAACAGAGCCTTATTGTGCATTATTGATCATTATTTGCGTGAAAATATTTGCGCAGAGCATGAGTTCTGCTATTATCATGCGCTAAGCAATCACAACTTATGCATGGGAAGTGGCGTATGCCTCTTTCAGGGCCTGTTTTGTGCGATGCAACGGTTATAAATGAAGCCCCTGATGAACTGCAGTATCTTCAACTAGATGTTAGCATTTTCAGAAGTAAATGTGAGTGATGTTTGCATGTTGAACATGGTTATGGCACATTCCAATGTGGTGTGCTTTGTGTATCATATATAATAAGAGCAGGAATTGTGTTAATTTCAGTAATGATCAATAGGAGTAAACTCTTACTGGCCAGAAGCAAGCAGGACAGAGCGACCATGTGAAGCTGCTGTACTGAGATGTCATAGCGGTCCATGAACAGGTCCAGCAGATAAACAGCCAAGTGTCTGGCCGCTGGGCACAGCTTGAACCGATTGCTGACTATAGCGATGAGGTCTGCAAAATATCGTCTAAGGCTCAGCTGTGGGGACTGGCCTTTATATGCAGGCAACCGCAGCTCCTGTAAGACAACCAATGAGACAATCACACTGCAATTAAGATGTTTTGGAATATTGATTTGTGCAATAACCAAGTTAAGTTGCACATACATGCATTTATGCATACCAATAAGAAAATCTTACTGCATTGAAGATTTTATTAACGACTGATTTGTGCAATAGCCAAGCAAAGATGCATATGCAACCATTCTAGTTGCATTTACATGAATGCATGCATATAAAACTTTACTGAATGCATGTGCAACTTCATGCATATGCAACTTTACTTCATGCATATGCAACTTTACTGAATGCATGCATATAAAACTTTACTGAATGCATGTGCAACTTCATGCATATGCAACTTTACTTCATGCATATGCAACTTTACTGAATGCATGCATATAAAACTTTACTGAATGCATGTGCAACTTCATGCATATGCAACTTTACTGAATGCATGCATATAAAACTTTTCTGAATGCATGTAAATACAACTTAAATGGATGCATATACAACTTTACTGAATGCATGCATATACAACTTTAATGCATGCAAATACAACTTTAATGCATGCAAGTTGCATTTACATTAATTCAGTAAAGTTGCATTTGCATGCATGCCTGCCACACATTATACAAACCAAATAGTCAATTTCACTCCTATAATAATTTTGTAATACTGATTTGTGCATGATATCATAAACACAGCTTCAGTGGCACCAAATAACACAATGACAGGGATACAAACTTTGTAACGCAGGGCCTGATAGATGTCCTCTGCAAGTTCTCCTTTCCACCACTGTCCCTCCAGCTCCATTGGGCTCCTTGAATATTTGAGTTTTGAAGATCAGATCAGCTTCATTGAGCAAAAGCACCTCAATGCATCCCAAGACAAATCAAAGCCTGAGCAACAATCAGCACTGATGACGGAGAGACTGAGGTCTTGATTGGTCCAACACTATCCTCAATCAAGAGGAGAAGATCATGAGTAACAAGCCTGAGTCTTCCTCGTTGTGCACAACAGTTATTGGGTCAAACCAACTCAGTGCAGATCACAGGCAACAAGTAACGAGAACCAATGCAACTTACTAGCATGCATTAACCTACTATAAATCAAATGTGTTGTAATAAACTCATGTCAAATAGAATTGCACTACAACCGTAAGTTGTAAGCTTTCCTCAAAAGGTTAGAATCAGTTAAGTACTTACCCCACACAAAGACGCCTGCATACAGACAGTACAATGCCAACCTACTCGGATAATCAAAGTGTAAATCAAAGTAAGTTCATCAACACTATTGTGTTCACAAGAAGAGTAACAAATAGCAATACACGGCACGGCGAGTGCGGATCTCAGCCAATCGGAAGACGCCTTACAACCACAGAGCAACCAATCAGAACTCATCTTTCATCAGCGTCATCACAAGGCACGAAACTTTTGTCAATGCTGCGAGAAAGAAAATACTAATCACAGAATTGCACAGAAAAGAAATATGTGGTTATATAAAATGGCACGTGACAGAGATGCGAGAAGAATCACAATGTTCAGTAATAGCTTTTTGTAAAAGTGCAAATGTATTTGAGCCTGTTTTAACACTATATCACCACTAGAGGCCACGCTCTCCTCAACAATGGCTGGTGTTCCTGCGCTACTAACATCTGTTTACTGGTATTTATAACCCCTGTTTTTAAACTACAACTTTTTTTAAAAACTGAATTGGTACGAATGCACTTCTACTGCATGAAATAGATATCATATCTTTTATTATTTCATTTTTATGGTTAACTGCATGGAATTTACTCTCTCTCTCTCTCTCTCTCTCTCTCTCTCTCTCTCTCTCTCTCTCTCACACACACACACACACACACACACACACACACTTTCTTGTACATCTATCTTTATGAGGACATTCATTGACACGATGCAATCTCTAGCCGCTTACCCTAACCTTACCCATCACAACTAAGTGCCTAACCCGACCCCTGACCCTAAACCGACCCTTAACCTCATTATAACATTATCCCTAAAACCAAGTCTTGACCCTCAAACAGGCTTTTAAAGGCTCTCAGAAACTGAGGACCGGCCAACATGTCCTCACTTTACTCTCTTTGTCCTCACTCCAATGGTCTAACACTCAAACTGGTCCTCACAAAGATAGTTGTACAAGTACACACACACACACAGAGTAATTTGACACATCAATTCCATATTCAATTTACCACACAAATGCAATAATAAACATATATGTATTTTATTCATTAAAAGTAGGACTAGTACTACACTGCAGGATTATACAGTTATTAGAATATATTACTTCCAGAAGTGATACTAATAGTTTAAATTGATTTGCACCAAAAGGAATTCACTACAGAATAAAAAAGTTAGAGAAAAAAAAAAAACAGAAATAGATTTAAATAAACAAATGTAACTTATAAATAAAAATAAAAAATGTCTACAGTGTTATAATGCATGCATGCACTTTTCTCACATTGTTATTTTTGGTGAAAGAGCATGCAGTAAAGTGCTCCACACATCAGTGTCATGTGAAGGTTTAACAGTGGCTCTATATGGTGGTTATAAACAGTGCTGAATGATGTTGTGTTGAAAGAGGAAGCACATGCTGTCTTCATAGGCTTCTACTTTTCTGTGCACAGACTCAAATCTGTTGCATGAATGAGAGAAAACCAAACCAACGACTTAGCGCAAAACTAAGCATTGCTGAATAAAAAAATGCATGCAATTTAGCCAATGCAATTAGGCAACAGTATGATGTGGCACGCAGGTAATCCACTCGTGTCACGGGCTTGAGCTGCTTTTGTCCCCGGATTGAACTGTCATGGCTGCCGTGCGCGGTTGACTGGTTCTGGTTGGACGGGAGGCGGAAAAGCGCTGTAAGTCTGATCACCTTCGACAGTTTTACATGCACTTATACGCGTTTTCACATATGCATTACGTAAACGTTGACTTTGAAGAAGATTTAAAGTTTTACAAGCGGGAATGCAATGTCGCACGCGCAAATGGCATGACAGATATAGCAGTTTGAAACATGTTTGTTGGGCAACTTTACATAAGCAGGACTGCATAGTTACTAGAGTAAACTCTATCGCACGCTATTTGCATTGCTTTTTAGAATGCATTGCATTAAATTTGTTTTAAAACTTTATAACACGTTCATTGCATTGTGACAGGGGGAATTAGGCAACTGAACCACAGGTGCAAACTGATTATAATTTAACTTGTGCAGTTCAAGATGCATGTTTATGCATGTGCTCCTTCATTGCTTTTAATTCATTTCTTACACGTCTTTGTTGCATGGGTCAGTATGCGTATATGAAGACAGAGATGTGAGGAAGATTAGTATTAAACTATGCTTACAATACAGTGATGTTCATGGTGCTGTGATGTATAACATATGGGACTGAACGGCTATCGTATTACAATGGAAGTCAAGTGTATTTCACAGAATACCATGGTATTACCATGGTACATGTCCAAAAGCATCTTGGTATTAAAGTCAGTGTATTTGTTATACACATGTTGCATAAGCATTACATTGCTTTAAACTAACCTTAAACCAGAAAATGATTATGTTAAGGAATAATAGTTGTAAAGTAAACCAATAACAAAAAGAGGACTAGTGTATATACTATGTAATTAATAAAAAATGTAAGTGAAAACCTACCATCATGATACCATGTTCAAAGATCATGGTAATACCATAGTACATAGTACTGAACACACACATAGGGTAATTCAAACATCCTGAATTGTAATTAATATGTTGTAGTCTTCAGGTAATCAGGTTTTGTTCTCGAAGACCTTCTTGAACATGTTGTGTAATTACTGTATATGTGACAGTGTTTTCATTTTGATTTTTGTTATATTTGTGTGGAAAGCTCATGGATTTTGATCATAAATGCTTATTAATTTCCATTTAATGTCCAGTTTACACAATATTGCACATCATTCAGTACAATAATTGCTCAAAATGACGAGAGTAAATGTAATAAACGAGCACAGTTTTAACAACACGTCACATGCATTCAGAAGTTTGGGGTCGGTAAAATATGTTAATGATTTTAACATTAAGAAGTCTCTTCTGCTCACAGAGGTTGCATTGTTTTTGGATCAAAAATACAGTAAAAACAGTATTATTGTGAAATATTACAATAAAAAAAATCAATTTTAATAAAAGAAAATATTTAATTGCAAAAATATTAAGCAGCACAGCTGTTTTTTTAACATTGATAATAAACATAAATGTTTCTTAAGCATCAAATCATCATATTAGAATGATTTCTGAAGGATCATGTGACACTGAAGACTGGAGTAATGATGCTGAAAATTCAGCTTTGATCACAGGAATAAATTAGTTTACAATATATTCACACAGAAAACAGCTATTTTAAATTATACTATATTTTTTACTGTATTTCTGATCAAAATAAATGCAGCCTTGATGATTTTTTTGCCCAGTCCTGCAACCAGAACCACTTGTGAAAATATAATAACATTGATTATTAAGTATGATACCAATGTTATGTTGATTGTTGAGTTTTAAGCATGATCTATCTAAATGTTACACTTCTCCTTGTCTTGTGTAGGGCTCTGTACATCCAAAATGAACAGAGTCGACGCCAACCCTGACGCTCAGGTTGGGAATGAAGAGAGGAGCATTTGGCATAAACGCCTCCGTCTCAGGAAGTCCTCCTTTTCATTTCCCAATGAACAAAACACTGTGAAAGAGGAGAGGAATGTTACGCCGCACGGACAGAAAGAAACAAAGAAGTTCGAGAAACGACACCTTGTGAACACGTTCATCTGCTCCGCGTGCGACGACGGCATCTCCTTTACACCCGGCGAATTAATGATGCATTTTACGATTGTCCACGAAGGCAAAGGAAGCCCACCGATGTTTCCATGCAACATGTGTGGTTTCTCGACATCAGTGTTCACTACGCTTCAACGGCACCGAATGCATCACGAGGACTGTTTGTTCACTTGTGAGATTTGTAGTGACAACGTCCAGCAAACGCTTCCCCAACTAACCAAACACTGTCAAACTCGCCATTCTCTGAATGGTCAGTACTACTGTCCAACATGCAAACTCTCCATCCAAGAGATCGAGCAGTTTATATGTCACTCGTGTTCGGCACCAATCATAAGCAATGGTGAAGAAAGCATTAACTTGAGGGCGGCACAAGAAAACACTCTCCTAAAGCACATGGCTGCCGCATGTCGTCAAAGGTGGAGCAGAAGAAATTGGTGGAGAAAACGTGCACAAGTCTGCAAACAACACAATGACCCGTCCCAAGAGTTTAAGTTCTTGCTTCCAAAACCAGAACCCCAATGGGCATCCCAGTTATTACCATTATCCACACCCGGTCTACTGGACAACCATGGCTTGTTAATGGATCCAGAGAAGACCTTGGAGGAAACGCAGCAGTTTCTTGAAAGGACTGTTAGTAGTGGTAATAACTGGCCTATATCTCTCAAAAGTGAGCTTGATGTTGTTCCTCCCGTGCCGACGACACCCTGTCCGTCACAAGCGAATGCTAAGCGATGTGACGCGCCACACCCAGGCCTGCGCCGCACTGGGAAAGATAAGCTAACCGGACTTATGGAGAAGAACAATATATCTGTCCCCCCAGATTGCACTACAAAAGTGGTCGGGTTCAAGATGGTGGATGGCAAAAAGCATTTAGTTCTCAAAGTCATTCCTTCAAACAAGCGAGATGTTTCGACTCATTGTGTTGAACCTCACACTGTGAAACCAGCCTATCAACCAATCGCTAAACCAATCGAATCGAATTCGACTGTCTCAGGAAACTGTTCTCGTGCTCAGGTGACATCTAGAAGGTCTTCATCCCAAAGAAAGATGTGCGTAGCTCAGCGGGACTTTCTGTCTTCAGTGGTTGAAAGGATAAAAAGCCAACAAAAAGATGGATGCAACAATCAGGAACCCACTGACTGCGATACACACGTTAATCTCAACGGATGCAACGCCAGAGAGACCAAAACGCATTCTTGCACCGAAGTGGATATTCATGCAAAGAGAGGGAAAGACTGCCAAGACAAAGCCCTCAGTGAATCCGAGGAAAACCTCACCGCATGCCAAGGAGATTCAGGCTGTCACAGCGATCTGACCTCGGATACGGGATCTTCGGAAGAGAGATGTAGTTCCCGACTCCTTAGTGCAGCGTTTGATAAAGAACACAACCTCACACTAGATGCAAACCTTCACTCAAACACAGACTCGTGCTCCATCTCAGGGTTTGATTGCATTAGTCCATCCGCTAGATCTCCCCTGAAGGATTTGGCTGAGACGTTGTGTCATTTTCCAAGTGAAGATGAGGGCCTGTTATTTCACAGTCGCGCTGACGAGTGCACAAACAACACGGACCCCAGGGATTCTCCGGTCCCGGTGGGTCAGCGCGACTGTGAGAGGGAGAGCGCTCCAGACCTGGATCAGACGGTGGATGAGCTGCCGTTATCAACAAGCAGTCGTTCGCTGGATGAAGCGCGAGAGGATCAGACGATATCTGCACATCACTGCTCTGAAGAACCTCGGCCAGATGTGACGTGCACTGGAGGTAAGCAATCCGCTGGGATAAAGTGTACTTGTTGTGTGTTCCCAAGGTCATGGAAAACAGTTTTGGAAATGTTTTGATTCTTCAAATGCAATGGAAATTGTGTTCAATGGAATATACAGTCAAATCAAAATTTATTCAGACACATTTCGCACATTATCAGTTTATTCGCTATAGTTTAGAAAATGGTAATGAAATATGAGCAGAACTCTGTTAGACTGTCTCACACATGAATTATGTTGAATATCTGTCAGCTGTTAAATTTAACTACACAATTAGATAATACCAGTTTAGCTCAACCAATCACCAAGCAATGCTTCATTTTGTTCAGTCTGTGTGTAAAAAGGTTGCATTAGCAATTAAAGAAAAAACACTTCAGCAAAACATGATCAGGTCAAAGTGTCTGAATAATTTTTGGTCCCAAATTGTTATAAATTTTACTGGTAGTCACTGTATGAAGAATATTTGGGTATAATTTATCACAGTTTACTTTATTTTGCTCTCCTCACTTACATAAATGAACTATAGTGTCCTGCACACACTAGTAAAAAAACATCAAAAATTATATCTGAATCATTTTTGGTTTGACTGTATTTTTGCTAGTTGGTTTTGGAGTAAAAAAAAACCAACAACAAAAAAACCTGGAAAAATCATGCCATGAAAAATCATAAAAGGTGTGTAGAGTAAGAGCTGGTGTCTATCCTTCAAGACTTACATAAAACCATGGGCTTTTAGTGAAGGTAGACTGCATGTTTAATTTATTTGTACAGTGCTTTTCACAATACACATCGTTTCAGAGCAGCTTTACAGAAAATGCGCGCGTCTTTATTACAATAATGCGGTCAATGAAAAGGCTGTAAGTGATGTTCATTGTTTGGCCTACAAAACATTGAAATCTTTCCTAAACACTTCCATATATATCTAAGGTCACATGCATAGATATCTAAACATGGATACCACATTAGAGAGCCGCTATATTGAAGTCGTGCGCCATATTGGAACAGTCAAAGCTGGTCCGTGAACACGTGAGAGCAAATTGACTGCAAACCTAGTTATTCATATTTATGAACGTCTGTATCTGCAATAGTCATCAGCAGCTCTCACAGGATTTCCTATATCATGAATGTTAGATAGTTCTGCATATGGTGCATTTAATATATTATGAATCATCAGAGAACCCTGCTGTATAGATATCATATAATAGAATATTAAGGTTTTCATCCTTTTGACATTGACATTTATCAATATTATCATAATTTAAAAACAAAATCTATTTACTCTGAAATTGCTCGGTAACCATCTTTCCAAAAAGATTCAACAAATGCATTAAGTAAAATATAGCCATTAAAAATGTTAAACATGTTTTCCACCATATATTTAACATTTAACACAATAATTAAAATATTCAATTCATATTCATTGAATAGCGCTTTACACAATACACATCGTTTCAAAGCAGCTTTACAGAAAATGCACGAGTCCACAGTACAATAGTGATCTGTTATCAGAGGAGACTAAGTTATGCATTTCAGAAATGTACACTGTTAGCTAAAAATGTATTAATTTAAACAATGTAATAATTTAAGGCAGAAACAATGAGCTCATTGAAGTAATGAATACTTGTTTGTTTAATGCACACTATGTAAGATTTTTGGATTAAAATATTCAAAAACCACTAGAACAATGTTATATATTGTGTTGATTTGTTTACTTACATTATCCCAAGTGTTTCCAAGAAAGTTTAAATCCAGAGAAATAAGCAATTTTAACCAGGACACGGACTGTCGCCTGTCAATCATATGAATACTTTTGTTGTTTGTTAACAAATGATTATAACCTATAGAAAATTGTAGCATTGGTGCATGTTGATTCATAATTAAACATGCTTGATTTTTCTCTAAATTAACATTTATTATTTTTAATTGTATTTGCACCAGTATGAAACATTTAGCATGCTGAACCATTTTAAAGCATGTAAACTATCTTCTGTTTCCATCAGGCCCAAACCAGCAATCCAAGCCAGTCGACACCAGCATCATCTTTCCTGACGGTTCAACCTCTTCCACATGTGTATCCCGGGAGTCGAGCGGCCCTCTTGCATCACTGAACAGAAAGCGCATGGGAGAGACGTCCTCTCCGGACTCTCCCGTCAGTAAATCCCAGAAGCGTTCGACTCGAGCCTCTGAAGACGTCACGGCATCAGACCTCCACTGGCAACCGGTGGCTCGAGACGTTCCCACAACACTTCGACTGATTCCCTACAGCTCCTCACAATCCGTTCAAATCCCACGGGATAACCAGCCTGTTATAGTTCTCAACCATCCCGACACTGAGATTCCCGAGGTGACGAACATCATGAAAGTCGTCCACAAGCACAAAGACGCCGTGCAGCGGGTCGTACTCTCTCGGAAAACTCTCCGAGCTCTCTCAGATTTCAACAGCGATGACTTCGGGAATAACCTCATCGGTAACTGCCACGCATCCCATTTCAGGAGGGAACGGCCGAACGGGACGGTCAAGGAAAGGTTCAGCTTGAAACTGAGGCTTAAAAGAGTGTGCGGAAGAAAGTATACCGTGGTACCAACAGTATCAGAAAGCATTGTGCTTCAGCCAACGTTTAGATGCTGGTTCTGCGGGAGGATTTTTAGAAACCAGGAAGCTTGGGTGGGACACGGACAGAGACACCTAATGGAAGCAACCCGAGGCTGGGAACTGCTCTTTAACAGATAGAGGAATTAGCCATTTTTAAGAAGTGCTGTGAATCAGGGTTACTATGCAAATCTCAGGGCGAGAAAAACACAGGTCCAAATCTGAGGATATTTGATATTTCATTCTTTATAGTAATATTCTTTTAAACCCTTTTTTTGGGTGGCAATTTATATGATTGATTATTCAAGTCGACACAAGCAAGCGTTATTTATTTTGTTCCACAATGTGAAAAAATACAGAGCATTAGTTAATATATTAAAAATCACTGTGTCAGACCAAATCCATCTCGCACGATACTGTGATGCATCATAATTCGTGAGATTATTGCAGAGACCTCAGGTAATATTATAATATTCCACTGCTGTAAGATTAATACTAATAGAGCAAGTGTGTTGAACGAGTAAATGAACAGTTGTGTTTGATGCTACACTCTTAATACTTTATGTAGCTTTTGAATATATTGTTTTATCATTTTATTTCTGGTGTTTGAAACACATAGTGCATGTGTAGTTTAACCTCTTCATTACTTCCGTTTTGCTTTACTAATCAACTTTAATTAGGGTTTTGTGACTGGAATGTTTACAGAATGAAAAGTAGATTGTTGATCCGTTGTAAATGACTTTCAAAGGTGCTTTAGCTTGTCATATTGCCTGTTCATATTAAGCATTCGTTTAAAACTGAGAATCTGTTTTGTATTTATGCTAATTGTCTTTATATTTATTTTTTCAGCATGCAGTTGGCTATGTTACGTTACATGGGTTTGATTAAGGATTTAATTAATAGTTTAAATTAATTATCTTGCATTTATCTAATTGTTAATGTATTACTGATTGTTAAAGGATCATGTAAACTGTGATGTTGTGGTCTCAGTAGTCAATCATTTATGAAGCCAAAGGATTTTTTAAGATCAGTGTAATATGATCAGAATAATAATTTCGTGAGTAAAGGGTTTATTTTCACCGACTAAAAATGAGACCCTCACTGACTTTTGATTGCACTGCAAAGTTTGAAGCTCTTATAACAGTGGTGTGAATTTCCTTCTGAATATCATACATTTGAAGACGGTCTTTATTCCAGGCCTCTGATCCACTTAACTTGAAAACCAAAGAAACTGTGTCTCTTGTGTTTGTATAGAAGTGTAAACACTGGTATACGCACTAACAGCTGTGAATGACACCTTGTGTTGCTGTATTGTAGAAGTGCCTCCACACAACCTGAGACTCTGAGTTCCTCTAGAGCTACCAGTAAATAAATAAACATAATTATTTTGAACATGTATTTGTTTTTGTTTTGATTTAAGAAAAACACTATTGTTCTGATTACACAGTTTTGCATATCAAACTCTTATCTAAATGCATGTCAGTTTTTTACACTTAAAGAAATATGGTGATAATGAAATTTTACTTTCACCAAAACTCACCAAAATGATCCTAATTTAAGACTAGATGGACTAGATTTTGTTCTTGAGAGAAGGGGAATGTTACTTTTAAAAGTAACGTGTCACAATATTGTGTTACTCGCACAAAAATAACTAATTATAACTAATAAATTAGGTTATTTAAAAAAAACAAAAAAAACAGGCTTTGGTTAACAAACAAACTGCTTTAAATTTACAACAAAATGTATTTTGGCAATGCATCTTTTTTAAAACAAAAGACTAAAAATGGAAATTAAAAGTTTCACCTAAAATAGTCTCACAGTTTTAAGGTTCCTAATTCATTTATTAAAATTAACTAATTGTAACTACTAACTAATTGTGTGATAGTTTTATGTAAAGTAATAAGTTAAGTTACTTTTGCATGACTTTATAACCTGGGCTAGGCTTGCTTGCTTGTTTTTAAAAACAAAAAAAAGTTCTATTTTTGGCAAATCTAAAGGCCCTTTCCCACCAAAAGTGAGATGAATAAGCCTCAGGTTGAAGGACATGCAAACTCTCGCCTGTACAGTAGAGGGAGCAGGGTCAGTCGGATCACTGAAGGTCAGCAGCAAAGACATTGGCTAATAAAGTGAGATTAAATGCATAAAGTATATAACATTTAATTACTGCAGGTTTGCTAAATATTCTGAGTTTTCATTTCAGTTTTTATTCATTTTGAGGAATACTGAATCTGTTTTTGTGCAAGTGAGATGAGTAAATGCATGCTCACATTTAGTCTTGAACGACAATAACCATCATGTTCTTACACACGTCTCTGCACTTACAGTTCCTCTCAACATGAGGACAGGAGAGCTGTCAGTCAATGCATGGGAGTAACTTGCATTACTTATCTGAAAAAGTAACTCAGGTATTTTGTTGTACATTTTACTTTACAGTTACCTGAAAAAAAAATCTGATTATGTAACTCATGTTACTTGTAATGCCTTACCCCAAACACTGAGAACAAGTATCATGTAACTGGGCTTTTAACTTAATATATATATATATATAGCAGGTCAACTGATGGTCAAATCTAGTATTAGATCTTCAGTGGCCCACAAGGTTTCCAGTTATTGCAACCTAAAAAAGTAATGTAAACCAAATTACAGTCAATGAATGTGGATCGAATGTACAGAACTGTTTCCTAAGTGGTTAAAAAGAAGTCATTTTTATTTATGCCTAATTTTTTTTTTACTATACAAATATTGTTATTATAGGCCTATACTATACTGTTATCGGTAGATCTGACTTACTCTTGCAAAACAGCCTGCATGCTCCTGATCAACTCACGTGATAGTCCACCTTATGTAAAATAAATGTAATTTATATGAATAATTTTTATTCAACAAAGTACACAACACAATAACTTTAAGTAAAAAGATTCATGTTTATTTTTTTACTGCACACACTTGATATAAAACAAAATGTTTATACAATGATTCAACAACAAATACACAAAAACTGTACAACTGTACCTTATTTGCATATCTTCATATAGGCTTAACATTGCTCTCTTCTCTGCTGCTGTATTTTTAGATCGTTTCTATATGTAAACACGGACCATAATCTTGAATGGTATTTTCGGCGTCTCGCTTTCCGTCGCGTCAAATTAAAAATACCGCGTTGTTTTAATTCTGTTACTGCGGCTGTTTTGGAAACGCACTCCGCGCGCGCCTTGATCGGCGCTGTCATTCACTAAAATAAGTTATAAAAGTAGCAGCAAGTCCCAGCTTCGCAAGCGTGGATCTGTTTCCATCATCTATTAAGGTAAGATGTGAAACCATCATACAGCTATATGTCAGTACAGTTATATTTGTCAGCCTGCAGTCTTCAGCTCGCGCTGTTGTTGTGGTTGTTTCATGGCTTCACTGCATGCCTGAGTTTGGTGGAGTCTTTGGTGTTGCTCTGTGAGTCGACCAGCACGAGAGGATTCTTCTGGTGGTTCTCAATAATGTCAGAAACGCTGCTGAAACGCTTCAGAGTAAAGAGAGATGATAGTTAGTGACTGACAGCTGACAACTTTACCTCTTTTCACCACATGCAGTGTATTTGGACACTTAATCACTCTTATCTGAATGCCATTTAAATGTGAGATTGAAATCAAAAGGGACAATTTTTTTCTTTTCTTTTTTTTAAATGGAATATTGCAGCATTTATTATAAATGATTTATCCGTGCACATTTAAAAAAGCCCTCAACTTCCCCTCCCTCTTGCGACTTCTCTCTGATGATGTGTTTACTGGCGCGTGGGCGGGGCAACCTGTCATTCACAGAGATCCACCAGTAGCAAACCACAACCATCTAATCAATCAATCAAGTATGGGAATCTGCAGAGCCCGTCTACGGAGACCTTGGCCACTCCCTATTAAGTCCTATTGTACTGAATTTTGGTTGTAGTTCCACCAGAGCTCCACTGGGGGCGATCGCCCATGAGTGCAGAATGAATGGGAGTCTATGGGGCTAGACGGCTAAATTTGTCTCTTTCACCCGATTGCCGTTGAGAAATCTAAGATTTGATTCTAGGTTTTGCAAGTTCAACACGGGTTATAAGTCGAAAGTTGAATGAACGAGTACTTATGTCCTTTCGATTTCTTACAGGTTGAGTTGTTGTTGCCCATAACACGCTAGCATTCTGCTTATGAACACTGATTGGTCAGTGAAGGACTGATTACGACCAGAGATACCGCTTGATGGTCTTTTAAAACAACAAAACAAAAACTCTTCAAGCACGTGTGTTTACCTGTGTCGGCTGTGTTGTGTGTTTACCTGTGTCAACTGTGTTGTGTGTTTACCTGTGTCGGCTGTGTTGTGTGTTTACCTGTGTCGGCTGTGTTGTGTGTTTACCTGTGTCGGCTGTGTTGTGTGTTTACCTGTGTCGGCTGTGTTGTGTGTTTACCTGTGTCGGCTGTGTCGTGTGTTTCCCTGTGTCAGCTGTGTCGTGTGTTTCCCTGTGTCAACTGTGTTGTGTGTTTCCCTGTGTCAACTGTGTTGTGTGTTTCCCTGTGTCAGCTGTGTTGTGTGTTTCCCTGTGTCGGCTGTGTCGTGTGTTTGCCTGTGTTGGCTGTGTTGTGTGTTTCCTTGTGTCAGCTGTGTTGACACAGGGACCCAGTAATGTGTAATTTCTTTGCATCCAGCAGGAATCTAGCCTGGTTAAAACCAGACCCTTCTCAGTTGAAACCAAAGGGGCGTCACCAACCGACGTAGCTCAAATTCCTCTGGGCGCAATTGGATAGTCTTAAAACCAATCAGATCGATGAAGGAGATGACGTATGCAGAGCGACGGAGAAACATCTGTTGTTCTTTGCTCCGGTTTTAACGAAAACGGTAAGTTTAAATCACTCAAAACAGACGCGATAACTGATTCGAACGAGTGATGTTCCACGGCGGCATCCATCTTTGTAATGAAATCTCCTTCAGCGTCACTGCGCTATCGTCATCATGTAAATCCCTCCCCCAACGTTTCTGATTGGTGCCGCGATTTCGGCGGCACAGAAATGAGTTTGAATGGGCTCTTCTCCAGACTATCCTGGAGAGAGAATTAAAATCCGCCGGAAGTAGTCTGGGTTTTCCCAGGCTAGCAGGAATCATGTTTCCTGACATTTATGTGAGCCTGATTTCGATGCCGGGGAAATACATAAAGCAAATTTGTCTGTGAACGCTTTATATAAATACAATATAGATCTAAATCCGGGTGATCACTTACATCAATGTTATATATATCATCATATCGTCCAGCCCTAAAACTTGTGTAGTTTTTTGTTAGTGTTTATTTAAAAACATCCAATTATGCAGAATATACAATGGTAAATATTTAATTGAGGAGTTGTCAATACAATATATAGTGTATGATTTTACCCCTAAATTCTGCATATAACATAATAACTGCAAATCCCGCTTTCTCTGCCTGAAGTCCAGTTGTTTCAATGATTTGCAGCGATGCATTTCTCTTTTCATCTCTGTTCTGTAGCTTTCAGCAGTCTGTAAAAATATACCTCAGATTTCTTGTCAAATCTATTAATACAGTCAATTTCAAAGCTCTTTCCTGTTTTAGATGTGTTTTGTGTGTTCACGCTGAAAACCAATGCTGTCGCTCAGTGTTTCTGCCACTCAGTGTGTGTAACCGGTGATGCAATCTGACTATCCTGATAGTCAGGATGGTTGCATCACTATCCTAACAGATGCAGCTTCTAAATTACGACGCCGCAAATTGGTTGCGAAAGCTGCGTGTTCGAGTTAGTTTCTGTTGTAGCATTTCACAATCGACCTGCAACTATCCCTCTCTCCAATCAATTCCCAGTGGACAAAATCAAGTCCCGCCTACACGTGTTCTTGTTCCAGAAGCCGATTCTCTTGGATATACGTTACAATAGGGAAGAAAAGACTATAGCAACTTCTGTTTAATGACTTTTAAGTGTCCAAATTGTATTTAGGATCAGTGTATCACCATGTCCTTCTTTACCTCCTCTCCGTGTTTTTCTTTCCCCAGAGCATATTGTTTGTTGGAAGCGATGTAGCGGACGGGGATGTTGTAAACTCGGCCGTTGTAAAACACCACGAGTGTGTACGGCTGCTGTGCGTCCACACCAGAGCTCTTCCTGAGCAGAAACGACCCATCCTGAAATACAATCAGACAAAAAGCCACATACGGATTAGCTACATCTCAAACAGGGATAGACTGAGATTTACATTCATGCATTTGGCAGATGCTTTTATCCAAAGCGACTTGCATTGCATTCAAGGTACACACTTTATCAGCAGCTCATGCTTTTTCTGGGAATCGAACCCAGTGACCTTGGCGTTGCAAGCGCCGTGCTCAAATGTTTTAGCTACTGGAATAATAGCAGCCGGTAATCATTTGTGATGTTTTCAGATTATCTGCATTGTCTGATAAACATTCGACTGTTTGTTCCACATTTCTAATGTCTGCCAACAGTCTTGTTTACATTTTCTGTTTTTGAATATATTAGTCATTCTTGAGTTCATTTATTTAAACATTTCCATTCCATTGCTCCAGTCGCAAAAGAAAACATCCATTTCAGTGTTCTTGTGATTTTTCCAAAAGAGGATCCGGATTACATGGATCCGAAGAGAGAAAGCCTCTCCCCCAGCCGTTTTATTTAATTCTATTTATTTAAGCCGTTTAAACTCACACAGCAGTGTCGACTAGTTTAATGAAATTTAATGCCATGGTCATATAACATCAAACTAAGGATGCACCAATATGAACATTTTGGCTGACACCGATAACAGATAGGCCTAATTCTTTATATTTTTTTAAAGCCGATAACCGATATATTGGCCAATAAATCTAAATGCACATTTTTATATCATTTTTGAGAGCCTGATTACAAAAACAAAAGTCTCACCATTAAAAGCCATGTCCTAATTATGATGTTCTCATTATAATTTTATGCATCCTATATGACAGCACATGTTGCACTTAACTGTATTTTCCTTTTCAAAGTTATTCCAATCATATTTCAAGCGATTCAAAACCATCATGTCGACCAGTTTGCATCTGAAGAGTCTCAGCTGAAGAAAATAATACATTATTTATCGGCTTTAATATATCGGCCAAATTTTCTTATCGAGTCGATAACGCTAACATTAAAAAGGAACAGATATCTGCCAATACCGATATGGTGGCCGATATATCGTGCGTCCCTACATACAATTTAGTGTTATAAATGTACATAGAATGAAAATATTAAAAACTTAGCAAGATTTACAATGTTAATTACTTTGGAAAGGTGTCATCACGCATTATCAACATGCATGATGCATATATCAGTGTTTTATTGGACACTTGCATTTGCTTGGCGTCTGCAATAATGAGTATTTTCACAAAAGGTTTTGATTTAAATAATAATGCATGACTGTTTTTAAAGAAATTAGATGTGTGTGTACACATCAAAGCCGGATTTGGTTTCTTACTAAAAGAACAGCAGTGATGAACTGTTAGTGGATCTGATATAATGGCAGAGTTGATGTAATATAGTTCAGGGTTTACAGGAATTTGCAGGAATTTCTAATGCAATGTCTGTGTGAAATGCATCAGTGTTGTTTTGTGCAAGTCGGACATGCCTTAGCTGAGCGAATGAGAGCATCCTCTGCTGTCTTGCGGTCACAGCTGCTGGCAAACCAAACCTTTTTATACACACCAGCTTCCTGTGCGAGAGAACGGGATAGTCAGACTGACAGAGTAATGCATGCTGGGATGCTCTTGATTATAGTACTTGTGCTGCAAACTGAGACACACTAACATCAGGGTCACTTTTCATTCTCCGTCAGAGCCAAACCTTCTCAATTTAAAAAAAGGGTAACACTTTACAATAAGGTTCTTTAGTTAACTTTAGTTAATGTATTTACTAACATGCACCAACAATGAGCAAAACGTGTTATTGTATTAGTTAATCTTTGTTAATGTAGTTCATAAAAATACAGCTGTTCATGTAAGTTCACAGTGCATTAACTAATGTTAACAAACACAACCTTTGATTTTAATGACGTATTAGTAAATGTTGAAATTAATATTAACTAAGATTAATAAATGCTGTAGAAGTATTGTTCATTATTAGTTCATGTTAACTAAGGTAGTTTACTAATACGTCATTAAAATCAAAGGTTGTGTTTGTTAAAGGCACACTAGGCAGCTTTCCGTTTTTGTCAAACAACGACCCCTAGAGTCGCTGTGGAGTACTTGTATTTAACGTTACTGTCGTAAATAGCACTCGCGCAGAGCTGTCTCTGCACTCACGGCCTGATCCCTTCCGCCCTCTATACCGGTACCTGTTCAATAGGATGGAAGCTGTAACGAGTGGAAATAAGGTGTGGCCCCTTTAAGAGCTGCGCGCGCCCTGTTGAACTGTCGTCGGCAGTCTGTGTTGTATCATGTGCACCTCGAACACCCGTATGCGGGTTATTTCAGTTTGATGCTCATTCTTATCCTACTTTTGTTTATCAAGTAAAGATGTGGACGTTAGAACGGGTGACAGACAGTTACACGAGTTCGACTGGGGAATAAAGTGCAAGTTGTGAGATGCCAATCGCCTCCGTGAGTCTGTCTGGCTCTCGGTAATAACTTCATCTGTGAGCTATCCCTATTTCTCCTCCTGACAGAACGCGTTACAAAGCGTCGGACATCGAACAGGCACAGATAACCTCTGAAGATGTCTACTAGTCCATCAACAAGAACGATATTTACTCGAGTCTGACTCCTTGCTCGGTCAGTCTGCCGTTTCCTTTCTTTCGTCCTCCGACAAAGTTTTCCTAGCTTTGTGTGCAGTGCCGTAAAGCAATTTGTTACATCGCGAGACCTGATATCACACGATACTTCCTGACGCGACCCGCCGGCCCAAAGTTGCAAGGGTGGTTTTTCCGCTCACAGGCGCTCGGGGGATGCGCGACGACCACCATTCAACCCGAAACAAGTCATATAACTATTCCAATGACTCCGAAGCTGTTCGGTTAAGGTAAAAAAGTTACTTAGTGCACCTTTAACATTAGTTAATGCACTGTGAACTAACATGAACAGCTGTATTTTTATGAACTAACATTAACAAAGATTAACTAATACAATAACATATGTTTTGCTCATTGTTAGTTCATGTTAGTTAATACATTAACTAATGAACCTTCTTGTAAAGTGTTACCGAAAAAAGATATGCGTAAAGAAGTCAAGAAAGTAACTGTAATCACCTCCTCGGCGTCTCTCGCGGATCTGCTGTCTGAGGGCAACGTCCCCCTGCCTGGATAAAATAACATTAATAAACAGACAGAAAAGGAAAGACTAGACAGATCTGATGTTTATATTTGCCTTATAAACAGAGAGATCTGCTGAATTTTGAGAAAGCGTGAATCTTACTTTGGGGGGGAACCTGTCGAGGCAAAGGCATTCTGTCGGAGAGAAGGAGTTTAGTTCATGTGGTTCTTTATGATTGCGGTATAAAATGAAACCGTCGCAGGTGATTTCTTACCTGGCTCGATGAAACCCTGTTGACGACGGACTCGACATGGAGTCCGCTGGGATAGTCACTGGTGTTGTTTTAGATGATGATGCTGTAACTGAGATCATGTGACCAACAAAAGGTCTTAATTAAGATTGCACGTCCTGGAGACTTTCATGTTGGTTACATCTACAAGGTATTGGCTATATTTAGTATAGCACACTTTCACTGTGCAGAAGGCTATTCTTATATATGCATGCATGCAATGATGTGCCGAATTTGTGCATTGTAAAACTGTTGGGGTGTAACAATATTTCGTGTCACAATATATCGCAATACAAAAATGCAACGATATGTATTGTGGATAGTTCACCCAAAATAAAAATGAATGTGTGAGAAAAAAATTAAACTACTGTATATGATGTTGAATATAATGTATAATAATGCAATGGGGGAATATTTGTGGGCCTGATAATGCCAAATGTCTGATGTTACCAGTAAAAAGTGGCCGACATTATTTTAAATAGATCTAGTCAGTGACAGAGAATATTCGTCTAAAATAATTCTGTATTTTCAGCTTCAGAATCATGAATATTGTTATTCTGGTGTCTCTATTGTCCTGTGCTTTGGGTTTCAGCACCAAGTCCAAGACTATTCATTCACACACACAATGTAAAACCAAATTTAGCATTTTAATCAACAGTTAATTTTTAGTTAGCCTTTTATCATATGTCTTGAAGTATCGCATTAATATCGTATCGTGAGTTCAGTATCGAATTGTGACGTGAGAGTATCGTTACACCCTTAGAAAACAGAGCTTACTTTGTGTCATAACGCATCAGTTTGACTTATGCATCTTATAATACCGCAGGATTCACCATATACTGTACGCTAGATTTCAAGCATTAAAACATTGCTTTTGCTATTCTATGAGTCTCATGATGAGGGATTTTGATAGTTACCTTCATTCTCTCTGCGAGGAATGCTTGGTTTCTGCAACGATGAATGAGTATGTTCACAAAATGTTTTGATTTAAATAATAATGCATGACTGTTTTTAAAGAAATTAGAAGTGTGTACCGGCATCGAAGCAGGATTTGGTTTCTTCCTAAAAGAACAGAAGTGATGAACTGTTAGTGGATCAGATATAATGGCAGAGAATTATAGTTGTATTATAGTTTCCAGGTCTTACAGGTCTCGAGGTCGAGGTGTCGGTATCGATGGTCTCCGCGTCTCCGTTGTCTCCTCTGGTCTTTCTGCTAATGAGTGTCAGAAAATAGATGGTTTTCAAGAGAGATTGTTTTTCTGCATTCATTTGCGCAGGTTTAGTGTGTGTAACTGATACTCACTGTCATCTGCGTCACACACCTCATAATCGTCCTCTGATTGGGATTCCTGCTCAGACACATAGTGGAATAAGACCGTCAGCATATTCTCAATTCAAAACACGCATTTTGGATTGTTATATCATATATCAACAACATATGTGCATATAGGGCTGATCACTTATTTAAATTCGAATCAAATGTACATGTTGGACATATATATATATATATATATATATATATATATATATATATATATATATATATATATATATTAGGGATGCACCGATATGAACATTTTGGCCGATACCGATAATTCTGTTTATATTTGAAAGCCGATAACCGATATATCGGCCGATAAATCTAAATAATATCATTTTTGAGAGCCTGATTACAAAAACACAAGTCTCACCATTAAAAGTCCCAAGCACACAATTATAATTTTCTCATTATAATTTTACATTGCCGATATGACAGACTTGCGCTGCACATTTTGCACTTGACTGTATTTTCCTTTTTTGAAGTGATTCCCATTATATTTCAAGCAATTAAAAACCATCATGTTGATCAGTGCGCATCTGAAGTGTCTCAGCTGAAGGAAATAATACATTAATTATCAGCTTTAATATATCGGCCAAATTTTTCGATAACATTAAAAATTAACATATATCAGCCGATACTGATATGGTGGCCAATATATTTTGCATCTTTTTATATATATATATACATAGATGCCACCTACGTCACTACAAATAGAACGCCGCCATATTTGCGACCGACTCGCCCGGTATGGCCGCCCAAACTGCCCATTTGAATGAGAGAGAGAGACAGAGATACCTGGAGAAAATGTCTATTTTAGGCTCCGATCCTTATTTGTTACCCCCAGTTTTCTTTAGTCCATTATTATCTGCCCCAGGCTTGCCCCAATTGGCCTTTCATGATATAGAAATACTTAAGTCATAGAGCTTCATGGCGCGCGTTCATGAGAGTCGAGGCGATGTCATGAATGAATCTATGAATCTGCAGCTGTTCGGCTGGCATGAATGAATCCATCTAATCCGTCCATCAGCACAGCCAGAGACATCAGCCGAATATCATAAAAGACTGCCATATCTGTCCGAAAGAACAGATGTTCAATTACAGAGAAGAAGGTTTCCTGTGGCTCAAACAGTGGAGCGTTGGTGCTTGCAACGCCAAGGTCATGGGTTCGATTCCCAGGGAAAGCAAGAACTGATAGGAATATAAATGTGTAGCTTGAAATGTAATGCAAGTCGCTTTGGATAAAAGCGTCTAACAAATACATAAATGTAAATGTAAATGTTTAATACACACAAATATCGAAATGAAAGAATCTTTCGAGTCGAATCTTTTTGAATGATTCGGCTGTGATTAAAAGCTATCAAGAGGTAAGCTCATCAGTGATTATAATATAACGACTTAAATTGCAGTTTGTTCGTCACATAAAGCTATCATATGAATAAATAACGATATTAATATAACGGACGAGTCGTATTAGATCACTTTTATGATACTTTTGTGATTTTTTTTGTCTTTTATTATTATTTTTTGCATGACAGCCCCCAGTAGGCTAACGTTACTCATTCACTTTCATTACATCGACAGAAGAGTCTCCATTAGGCTACATATTCAAAAATGTCCCTTTGTCTTCCACGGAAAGTAAATTTGCACATAAAGGTGAGTAAATGACGGCAGAATTATCATTTTTGGAAGAACTAGTCCTTTAATGTGCATTTCAAGGCAGAGATTATGCATCGTCTGCAGAGCTAACGTTAACGTTACTTACACAAAATAACATAAAAAGCGCATGTGACGAAGACAATATCTTTATGAACTTCAGAAAAATATTTATTAGATTTAGGTAGGTATTAACTAACAGACAGACAGACAGTTATATTCAAAACAACCCCAAATCTTACTAACTTACAATGATAAAGTGCATTTAAACAGATCCAACAATAAAATGAAGACAAAACATTATCTGTCAATATCTGTCTGTATAATGTTGGCCACTGAGAGTATAATGGAAATATAATTAACCTAGGGTGACCATATTCCAGGACATGTCCGGCCGGGATTTCGAGATCGCCCAAAATATCCGGGATACGGCTTTTGCTTTATCGTCGCCATTCATTTTGTTTACATGCACACCTTTTGATTCAGTAGGACTGAATTAATTCCGATTGGTGAATCTGAATGTAGTGTTTACATGAACGCTAAACAAGTGATCGGTTGATGTGCGTTTTAGCATTGCTAAGAAAATTCCTGTGTTTTCGTCTCGATCCGTGTGAAGCAGAATGCATGACCTGCAAAGCTGGCACGTACGTGTCAGTGTCAAATAATGTAATTATGTAAACATAATGAATGGTGACTGTAGAAAGCAAAAGCCGAATCCCGGGCATTTTGGGCGATCTCGAAATCCTGGCCAAACATGTCCTGGTTAAACAGGACGTATGGTCACCCTAATTAACCACAAACCAACATGAGACTTCAAGTCTTTTAAATAAAAGATTCTCTCTTCTCTCTTCTTTTGGTACAGAATAAAATACCAGTTCAGTTCCTCTTTCGGCTGTTGTTGCAGCAACTGCACAACATATTGCAGGCATTACTGAGACCGTCGGTCGCAAAGATGGCGGCGCAAAGCTACAGTGACATCATGTGAATCGAATGAATATATATTAGTAAATACTGAAATTTACAACTAAGATTAAATATTGTTCACTGTTAGTTCATGTTAACTAATATTATCTATTTGATGCAAAATAACATTCTTATTTTTAGTGTTATTTTACTATTGGTAGTTGCAGTGCTTATATTATTGATGATTGAATTGATGATCGATACTCACTGGAGGCGTTGATGGCCTTCTGGCGTGCATTCTGTACGAACAGATAAAACATGGAAAATCTACATTTGTTTTTAATTTGTGCATTCAGCTCTATCGTTTGGTACATTTATCATTTTGTAGTGTTTTGAGAGATGGCTGTGATATTTAAAATGCTTCGCATTGTTAGAGAACCAAAGTAATGAAAAAAAGTAGAAACTATCAAAATGGTAAATGTTCGTAAGGGTGTTTGTAATGATCATATAAGTAAGAATGACTGTAATACCGTGGACTGGCTTTAGGAGGCGCCATCTGTGTGTTCGGCTGAAGGGTCTCGTTACTCCTGATGATCAGAACATTTATGGACACAGAACATCAATATAAGAGAGAGAATATGCTCAAAGTTAAACTAAATGTAGTGTGTATTTTAACGTGTGAGTATATAACAAAATCTTCATGCACTGGGAATAATTGAATGTAATAACTCCTATAATAACTGCTATCTGACATTGAGTTTAACACCGTTTTGTAACATAGCTAGTTTAATGTGTGTAATATAAATAATATAGTTAATTGTGAAGTTTTACCTTTTCTTAGAATGTGAATTCTCCTATAAACAGAGACACAAAAGCATTTTTTTTCCAGAGCATTTATAAGGCGAATTAATTTTAGAAGCTTAAAGGATGAATCACGCATGTTTGTCAAGAACATGTCCATGTCATATTTCATGCCAAAATCATTAAAAAAAATTATGCATGATGGGATTAGTTGTACTACCTGTAACTTATTCTGATTTTAACCATGATAATATTATAATAAAAATTGCTATAATCACCACTGATAAAAACGCCACTCAAGTTTTTGTTTATATAATATATGTGTTATTGTATATATGTTTGTGTGTGTATATATATATATATGTGTTATTGTATATATGTTTGTTTGTGTGTGTATGTATATATATACACACACACACACACATACAGTGAGGAAAATAAGTATTTGAACACCCTGCTATTTTGCAAGTTCTCCCACTTGGAAATCATGGAGGGGTCTGAAATTGTCATCGTAGGTGCATGTCCACTGTGAGAGACATGATCTAAAAAAAAAAATCCAGAAATCACAATGTATGATTTTTTAACTATTTATTTGTATGATACAGCTGCAAATAAGTATTTGAACACCTGTCTATCAGCTAGAATTCTGACCCTCAAAGACCTGTTAGTCTGCCTTTAAAATGTCCACCTCCACTCCATTTATTATCCTAAATTAGATGCACCTGTTTGAGGTCGTTAGCTGCATAAAGACACCTGTCCACCCCATACAATCAGTAAGAATCCAACTACTAACATGGCCAAGACCAAAGAGCTGTCCAAAGACACTAGAGACAAAATTGTACACCTCCACAAGGCTGGAAAGGGCTACGGGGAAATTGCCAAGCAGCTTGGTGAAAAAAGGTCCACTGTTGGAGCAATCATTAGAAAATGGAAGAAGCTAAACATGACTGTCAGTCTCCCTCGGACTGGGGCTCCATGCAAGATCTCACCTCGTGGGGTCTCAATGATCCTAAGAAAGGTGAGAAATCAGCCCAGAACTACACGGGAGGAGCTGGTCAATGACCTGAAAAGAGCTGGGACCACCGTTTCCAAGGTTACTGTTGGTAATACACTAAGACGTCATGGTTTGAAATCATGCATGGCACGGAAGGTTCCCCTGCTTAAACCAGCACATGTCAAGGCCCGTCTTAAGTTTGCCAATGACCATTTGGATGATCCAGAGGAGTCATGGGAGAAAGTCATGTGGTCAGATGAGACCAAAATAGAACTTTTTGGTCATAATTCCACTAAACGTGTTTGGAGGAAGAAGAATGATGAGTACCATCCCAAGAACACCATCCCTACTGTGAAGCATGGGGGTGGTAGCATCATGCTTTGGGGGTGTTTTTCTGCACATGGGACAGGGCGACTGCACTGTATTAAGGAGAGGATGACCGGGGCCATGTATTGCGAGATTTTGGGGAACAACCTCCTTCCCTCAGTTAGAGCATTGAAGATGGGTCGAGGCTGGGTCTTCCAACATGACAATGACCCGAAGCACACAGCCAGGATAACCAAGGAGTGGCTCTGTAAGAAGCATATCAAGGTTCTGGCGTGGCCTAGCCAGTCTCCAGACCTAAACCCAATAGAGAATCTTTGGAGGGAGCTCAAACTCCGTGTTTCTCAGCGACAGCCCAGAAACCTGACTGATCTAGAGAAGATCTGTGTGGAGGAGTGGGCCAAAATCCCTCCTGCAGTGTGTGCAAACCTGGTGAAAAACTACAGGAAACATTTGACCTCTGTAATTGCAAACAAAGGCTACTGTACCAAATATTAACATTGATTTTCTCATGTGTTCAAATACTTATTTGCAGCTGTATCATACAAATAAATAGTTAAAAAATCATATATTGTGATTTCTGGATTTTTTTTTTAGATTATGTCTCTCACAGTGGACATGCACCCACGATGACAATTTCAGACCCCTCCATGATTTCTAAGTGGGAGAACTTGCAAAATAGCAGGGTGTTCAAATACTTATTTTCCTCACTGTATATATATATATATATATATATATATATATATATATATATATATATATATACACACACACACACACACACACACACACACACACACACACACACACACACACACAGACATATGTATATATATTATATACATAAATATAATAATATATATATACACATATATTATATAAACAAAAACTTTTATATTAAGATGTGATTAATCATGATTTATCGATATGACTATATACATATTACAGTAATGATGTTTTGGTGATAATGTCATGTAATTAATGTTTCCAAAAGGCTTAATTTTCTTAAAATACAAACTGCACACAATGCATGCTCTTATTCTTTGATTTTGATTTTGATGTGAAATATGACCTGAATATATAACTTCAGTGACCTGAACAAAGCTCTTTTGATTTAAGCTTACCTTCAAGTCAGGAACCTCATAGAAATCTAAAAAAAGAAGTGCAGTAAATGCGCTTTCAATATTTGATCAAATAAATCTAGTGAAACTGTGCAGGTCTTGGAAAATATTCTCACCTGGATTGTTCCCAGAAGCAGGAACAGCAGGTTTGACCCCTCTGTTAACCGGCGGCTCTGGAAACCGACATCATTAGAGCTTTATTTATTGATAATAATAATTCAGTGTGCTACAACATTAAAAACGCCTTGCATAAGCGTTCCTTTATCATCTTACTTGTTAGTGTTTTCCCAGTGGGGTCGATGTAATTATCTTCCATTTCGTCCTCAGGCTCAATGTAATCTCCCTGAACAGAGAGAGTTGCAGTATCAGTAGTTTATTGTGTAGTAAATTAAAGTGTGTGTAAAGTTAACAGTGCGAGCCGTTATTATTACATCATCTTCCTCTGGCCGACTGCGGGCCAGTCGAGGGGGTTTGAGCCTCTGCTGCAGATGGAAAGGAGTGTTTGGTTTTTCCGGTCGACCACGACAGCTGTCTGGTGAACAGAAGAAACACACACCGGAAGTCTGGTTTTAGAGCTGAACATTTCAGCAATATGTCATCAGTTACCCAAACTTATTGCATGCTTTTTTAACATTTGAAAGCATTGCTTGCTTCAAAAGTTCTCCTTTTGCGTTCAACAGAATTAAAAAAGCATGCAATAAGTGCTTTCTTCAAAGTTTCATTCAGTGACTAAAGACCAGGGGCCGGTTTCACAAAGATAGACTTTGACTATGGCTTAGATACAGTAGATAGTCAGACTTCAGATAGACATCTAAATCAGACCGTTGCACAAAGCACTTAAGACTCTGACTATCTTAAGTAGGACTACACTGCAATGCATTCTGGGTAAAATAAGGCACTTTTCAAAACAAAAAAATGTGTGTTTGTTGGAGGAGTATAACAGTTACAAGGACATTTTACTTGGGAGATTTAGCGGAGAATGTAGTAACAAGAAGAAATGTTTAAATTATGAGCCATTTTCCTTTTCTTTTGGCTGTTTGTACAACCCTAACCCTAACCCACCCTAAGCTAACCCTAACCCACCCTAACCTAACCCTAACCCTAACCCACCCTAACCTAACCCTAACCCACCCTAACCCTAACCCTAACCCATAACTGATTGTTACTGCTGGTTGCCGAGGTAACACAGAGTCTTAGACCTAAGTTAGCCTGGGTAAGGTGTCTAATTTTTTTGGTCTAAATTAAGTCAGTCTTTATTTTTGTGAAACAGTCTAACTTGCATTAGACTAGTCTATGAGCAAATTTTAGACTTGTCTAACGCTACAGAACGGTCTAAAATAGCTTTATGAAACTGGACCCAGGAGCTTTAAAAAAAACAAAAAAAACATTTCATTGCATTGCAAAACATCCTTTGTGTTCCACGGAAGACAGTCGTTTGGCGTTTGGTGGGGAAATGATGGGAGAGTTTAAATGTATTCAGTGAACTAGCCTTTTAAAGTCGACATGAAATGCTGTTTACAACCCATTTTTCTTGTAAAACGAGATTCAGAGTGAAAAATGCAGGGCAGGACTGGATTACAAAAATAAGAGTTCTTGGCAGAGCTGCACGATTCTGGATAAACTGAGAATCATGTTTTGGTTTCAAATAGAGATCATGATTCTGAATAGACAATTAAAGAAAATTACATGTAGTCTTAAAGGAGAAGTTCCCTTTCAAATTAAAATTTCCTGATAATTTACTAACACCAGTTACCGCCTGAAATAAACATGAATGAGCTTCTGTAAGTGTGTTAAAAGATAGAGTATGACTTATCGAAGTCCGTATCATGTGACATGGAGTCGCTCAATCAGTGTTTCAACTGTGGAAAGACGTCAGTAAATCAGCTTGTAAACAATGTCATGTAACATCACATTTACCTCAGAAAAACCATATCCAGTGATCATAAACTCATCAGTCAGCGAGAAAAATTAACTCTAGAGGAGCATTTTGCTAAATATATGCACCATATTACATATTCATTATAATTTTTAATGTTCTTCAATTTTGAATGCATGTTTGAATAAATCTGGCAGGTTTTTATGACAGCCACCATTTAAATGTTTATATTTCATATAACTTTATTATTATAAAAATAAATAAAAGTTAAATTTAAGTGTTTGTATACAAATCAGTTCATTTTTACCGTCAATATTATAGTAGGCTAATGAAGCCTATAGGCTACAACTGACTCCCATAGTTTACAGCATTAGTTCCGAAATTTGTTTTCCTTGAGAAAATTTGCCATGTATTGAACCTGATATCCAAAATAATCAATATTGAATCGAATCGAATCGGAATCGAATCGAATTGCAAGCTTGTGAATCGAAATCAAATCGAATTGTGAAATCTGTGTCAATACCCAGCCCTAAAAAACAGTCAACATAACGGACAGTTTTTGAACAGCTAAAATAACCAGAAGCCGATGAGATCGGACACATTCAGGTTACAAATGTTCGAAATGAAAAGTGAGGTGGATAAGATCCAGTGCGTCGTGATACTCACTCACCCACATACTCTCCTCTGGGGTTCGTGATGGACGAGCCGATGGTAAAGCCCTTCCCGTGACCTTCTGACCTCGGCGGAGGCTCGTAGTTATCGTCGTGATCGCCGCCCTGTGGCTCCTCATATGTATCGCTGTCCTCCTGAAATATAAAACATATTAAAAGTCGTACATGTGATCAGTGTCTTTCTAGAGGTCCTGCTTTTACAACAGCAGTAGTGGAGAATTATCGGTATAACTGCATTTTGAAAATTATACTTAGTCATTACTAGTTTCAAATTAATTTAATTGAATTAGACGTACACAACAGTGTGATGTTAGTATCACTGAGATACTATTAGCTATAGCATTTAATAATATTTTGAATTAGTTTTTATTTTTACATATACTATTTTCAAGTTTTAGTAATTTGGTCGTGTGGTTTTTTTCATTTTATTAGGTTTGTTTTTTAAACCGTTTGTTTTTTGTGATTAATCACATCTAACATAAAAATATGTGTGTGTGTGTGTTTGTGTGTATGTAAGTGTGCGCAAGTGTCACGGTTTGGGTTTTCTTGTCATTGTCATGTTTCTGTGTCTTGTCATGTGATTCCCTGTTTGTCATGTGATCCTGCCATGTGTCTTGTCATTGGTTAATTGTTTGATCATTGTTCACAGGCGTTCCTTGTCTTGTAATTAGTCTATGTATTTAAGCCCTCATGTTTGCCCTGTGTCCTTGTCGAGTATTGTTTGTTCTATGTTTCAGTTTCCTGTTTCCTAGTTTAATGCCACGCCACGCTTTTGTTTTATGTTTGATCTTGTTTTTGAATTGTTTTGTTATTAAAGTTGCGTTTGGGTTCTCAACCAGCTTGCCTCCAGTGAATCTATCATAACAGCAAGTGTGTGTGTGTGTATATATATAGATATTTATTTGTTGCACTTTTTTATTTGGTGTAAAAAGGGCCTTTAAACTGTGTTCATATATTTCATGAGTAGATGCTAATTAGATATTGTTTATTTTAAAACAGGTTTTTAATTAATATTGTGAAACTTAAATTACTGAAATTAATATTGAATTGCAACACTACACTAAAAAAATGTCTTGCCTTAAATTAAGTACAATCAACTTTGATGTCATTTCAATGTAAATTACAGATGAGTTGAATCTTGTATAACATGTATAAAAAGTTGAAAATTGCTCAACTTATTTTGATGAGCGAAAGCAATGTAAAAATCATAACTCATTGATCATATGATTTTTTTTCTGGCGTACAGTCATTAAATTATTACTGATGTTACATTTGTACCATTTCTCCCGAAAGTGAGCGGAGAAGTGATATTACTGAAGAAGAACAATCATGCACTTACAAAATCTGAGTCGGAGTATCTCTCGGTATCTGGAGCTTCGCCTGAAAAGTGACACAACATGGTCATGAGGTCAGAAACTGATATATTTAGAGTGTGTTTTAATGGTCCACGAATGCCTGTGTCATGCATGCCATTTTAAGCCTTTTTTAGGGCCACTGTATTACATTATGCTTTATATTATTTCATAGGCCTGAATCAACCTGACTGCATTGGGTCACATCAGCAAAAGTCTTTTTTAAAGGTCAGATCAAGTATAAATAGGTGCACACTTTCTATTTCTGTTGAGAGAGACTTGCCTTGATAGTCCCTTGCTGGTACTTTCGGAGGACCTTTCTTCTTTATTCTGAAACAAAATGGAAAACAACCCAAAATACAGGAAGTTTTTGAAAGTTGATATCAGCACATTGTGGATTAGTGATGCTGAGCGAGCGAGCGAGTGGATTGTAGTTTTCATTTGTCAGCAGCCTTTAAACACCGCATCATATAATTGCATGTAATCTACAACAGGCAAAAGCAAAGACACACAATGGCTGGATGCATTTGCAACGGAATAATGAGACGGTTGTTAAAGTTAAAAGCCAGATTATAGTAAGTCTTTCCAAAGACACCACAAAGATGACGCAACGGTGGCTGTCTGGGGTCATTTCTTCACATAAAGACAGAGAAGAACAAGCAGAACAAGCTATATTTTGCACTTGAAAAGAGCTTTTAAGCAAGATAATTTGCTTTATATAATAACCCAGAAAAAGCACATTTTAAGCAAACACACCTACATGCTAACAATGATGTTAAGACACGCATGCATGCTTTTACGAGTTAGGATTCACAGCACAGAAACATTGATCATACCGGTCCAGAGTATTTCTCCCGGTTTTGATAATATTAGCGGTTTGTTCGTTCTGAAACCTTAAAAATGAATAAATTTAGTTATTTGTCTTGATGATGAATATTAATTACATTTCCTGAAGAATATGTGAGTGTGCAAAACTCAGCTCCACTTATCTAGGCTGTATTCAAGAGGATTTTATTTCTGAAAACGTTCGTAGTAAAGTTCAGACACGAGGAATCATTGATGTCTGGCGCGTAAATGGTGCGGAACAAACATGCATTGAAGTGCAGTGAAGTTTCATGTGGAAAAACCCCTAAGCATGAACAATTGCTACTGTGATACTTGACTTGCAATACAATGCAATAATTGCATCAGGAATGAGCCGAAACTGTTTTGGGTTTTTTTTTAATGTTACTATAATGAATGTTTTGGACCACAGGTGTCCTTTCATTAATAACAATTGCTTGCTATTGGTGCAATAATGCTGTTTTCCGTCATGCACGCCACACCTAATGGCCCGTTTTGGGACTATTCCTCTGAATGAATAGAGGAAGTGAGAGCGAATGTGTTTGAGGACAGTCACCAGATGTTTCCTTGTGTCTGTTTTCAGCCTGACTGCTCAGAACGTATATAACATACCGTTTTAGTCTGTTGAAAAGGCTGTCGTCATTCTTCTTTATATCTTGAACGATTTTTTGGAGTTGCCTGAAAAACAAAACACGATGAGTTAATAAAAGCACATACTGTACACTAGTGGTTAAAAGTTGGAAAGAAGTCTCTGCTGCTCACCAAGGCTGCATTTACTTGATCAAAAATACAGTAAAATTGTGAAATATTATTATAATTTAAAATTGCTGTTTTCTATGTGAATATATAGTAAAGTATAATTTATTCCTGTGATCAAAGCTGAATTTTCAGCATCATTACTCCAGTCTTCAGTGTCACATGATCCTTCAGAAATCACTCTAATATGATGATTTGATGCTCAAGAAACATTTATGATTATTATCAGTGTTGAAAACAGTTCGTATGTAACATGATTCATATTTTTGTGGAAACTGTGATAGATTTTATTTTTCAAGATTCTTTGATAAATAGAAAGATCAAAAGAACAGCATTTATTTGAAAAATAATATTTTTTAACATTATAAATGGATGGATGTTCAGATAGATAGATAGATATTCAGATTGAAAGATGGATAGATATTCATAGATAGATAGATATTCAGATAGATAGATAGATTTACATATATGTATTTGGCAGACACTTTTATCCAAAGCGACTTCCACTGCATTTCAAGCTACACATTTCCATTCTTATCAGTTCTTGCTTTCCCTGGGAATCGAACCCATGACCTTGGGAATGCCAACGCGTTGAATTATGTGTTTTAACATCTTATCAGATCCAGAGATACAGTTTCTGACAGACTCAATCTGAGCGGCTTCACGTCTGCGAGCGAGACGTATAATGAACATAATCACAGTCCTCAGAACAGTCCAACACTGACTCTCTAACTTCAGCAAATCCATCAGACAGTCACATGACCATCCTCACTGAACTCCTCTATCAGGATCACACTGAAGCTTTGCTGATTAAATGCTTTTACATTTACATTTATGGCCATTTGAAAAGGTTTTTTTACACATTTTGAGAGATACAGATAAAAAACATTTTTATTAAAACTAGTGCTGGGCAACGATTAATCTCATCCAAAATAAAAGTTTGTGTTTACATAATATATGTGTGTGTACTGTGTATAATTATTTTACACACACACATGCATGTATATATTTAAAAAATATTTGTATACATTATACATAATTTATATGATATATAAATATAAATATTTAATATATAAATAACACATTTAAAAAAAAAATATATATATATATATACATGCATGTGTGTGTATTTATAAATACAAAATAATTGTACACACACATATATTATGTACACAAACTGTGATTTTGGATGCGATTAATCGTGATTAATCTTTGCTCTGATTAAAAAAAACAATTACACACAATTTAGGTTTGACCAGCAAAATGTTCGATCCTTGGAAGAAGCAGTTTTATCCTCTTAACATTAAATCTTTGTTAAGCAGCGGTAATGTGACTGGAAGAGCGCAGTAAACCTCCTAACGCATGAATATCAGAGATCTCTCACCTCAGTTTATCCGCAGCAGGAGCCGTGAGTCTGTTGAACTGCTCCATTGTGTGTGTGTGACTGTGGAGTGTGAGCTCGTACTCGTCGTGTGTGTGTGTGTGTGTTTAACAGCACATGCTGCAGATGTAGAGGAGGGCCATTTTCCACAGAAGTGGTTCGTAATGAGGATTTCGAAACTGTGGCTCAACGTCATGTTACCTCTATATTTAGAGTCAAGCCTTTTTAACCTGATTCACTTGATGCTATTTCTCGAATCTCTGGATTCTCAGTTCTCTGTCTGTGCTTCTTCCAACCTTTTAATGTCTAATAATAATTATGAATGATTTTGTCTTAACATTATTGCACTAGTCTTCTGATGCATAGAAATCTGCACTATGAGTGACGTTTAATGCAGTCGTATTAATAATGTAACACATTTATTCCTAGCTAAGTAAGCACTCGTACTTTTCTCCATGGATACGAAACAAACTTGCATGGCTATTCTTAAAAGGTTTTGAAAGGATTAGTGAAAGTATGTGCTTTATTTTTAGTTGTAGTTGTATTGGAACAATAATAAAGTGACAGTGTTCTGTAATGTAGATATTGTGACAATTACATATTTCTTTGCAAAACTTTAAAGCCATTATTCATAATGTATGCATTATGGGTAGATTCCTTTTTGATTGTTTGTCATGTTTTAATGCATTATACTTTCTAAAGGTATAATAGGGAAAAATAAAATATTATAATGCATTATAACTGTACAATGTACAATTAAACAATGCATCATAAAGTGCATTAAAAGGCATAACTAATGCATTAATATACTTTTAGAATGCATTATATATAAAGGCTTCAAGTAAATTGTTAACCCATCTTTACTGCTGAAATTTGTGTATCTTATAGTATATTAGTAGTAAAAATATGTTGTTAGATGGACGGGCCACAATCCTGCTTTGTGTGTGTTAGTAAAACTAGACTGTTTCCTCATTGCTGCAGGCAATCATTGACCAATGAGGAACACATGACAAATAATACTGGGAATGTAATACTATAAGTGGCTGGGTGGGTGTAGAGTTTAGAGTAGAAATAGAAGAGAAACCAGTTCCTTACGGCCGATGGAGGAGGCTGAACTTGTTGAGGTCGCCGTCCGACAGATTCTGCAAGAGAAACCACAGTTCAGAGAAGCTTTTCATGCAACTTCAAGAGAATTAGTAATATTCAGAGACAGTCGAGTTTCTGATACAAACACACACTCTCAGTGACTTTGCTTAAAAGAAACGTGTTCTAGAGAGTAAAAAAAAAAATAAACATTGCATTTGTGCTTAAATAATAGTAGTTCAATTAGGACGTCTGATTCATTTCTGTATATATATATATATATATATATATATATATATATATTATTTTTTTTATATTTTTATTTTATTTTTTTAAACCTTTTTTTTATTTTATAAATTAGTTCAGAAATTGACTCGGCAGTTTGTGTCACTCGAAAGTCTTTCTGTGAAACTATAAATGTTTAACGAAAATATACATGGGTAAATATTGTAATAATGCTTTGTTTGATTAAGTTATATCAGTTATTGTTTGACTTCAATCTGAACATCATTGCATTTTGTGCCACATAAAATCATAGCAAAAGTAAAATATATCTGACATGTGGCTTAAAATAAACTTTTTGAATGAATATAGGTGTAGCTGAAGACAATTTGCACTCTTAAATATAATAATATAACTTTAAATGCACTACAAAGTGTGGATCATAGTCAGAGCTGGACAAAGTACTGTACACAACTTCCTTACTTGAGTGAAAGTACAGATACTACTGGTCAAATATTACTCCGTTACAAGTAAAAGTTGTAAATAGCTATTTTTACTTAAGTAAAAGTACAGAAGTACTTGTTTTTAAAAGTACTTAATTATCAAAAGTAAATGTCAATGCATTGTTTCATTATTGTTGTATGTAATACTTACAGTACCGTATGCCTCTAAATCTACACTGTAAAAAATGATCGTAATTTTAACGGTAAAAGACCGTAAAAATGCTACAGTGAAAAACTGTTAATTGGTTAACAGAAAGTTTCCGTACTATATACGGTAAATAACTGTGATAGATCTAATGGTACATTTAATGTAATTTTACTGTAAAATACCGTTAAATTTACAGTTTTTGAAAGTGAAAAAGAACAACTCATTGTATAATTTACAGTGAAAAACCGTAAATTGACATTCCCACAATTCCCTGTGTGACACTTCACATTTGATGTATTTTTGTTGAAATAACTATGTTTCTTCATAGTTTTCTTCGTTTTTTTCTAATCAGTTATGTACATTAGGGTTTTATGTTACATTTAATGTTGTTAAATTAATGTTTATTGCATTTTTAAAATTTCATGCGTGTTACCGTGATGGTGTTTAATGTTTGTGTGAATGACACTGTGCAGCTTCTATAGTATTAACTTTCTTGTGGAAGAGCTGCTTGTGATGAGCTTTGATTGATCATGTGACTATCATCACTGCTGTGATTGGTGGTTATCAGTGTATTATGGTACAAAACAGATATTAATACTTCAATAGGACGGTAAATTCACATTATATCGGTTAATAAAATACGGTTTATTACTGTAAATTTTAAGTTAAGTCTGTAAAACCAATAACGGGTTGCTACCGTATTTTTGACGGTAAAGTTCTGGCAACCACAGCTGTCGTTTTTTTACCGTAAAAATCACGGTTAAATTTTTTACAGTGTATGCCTTCCCTCATATCAATATCACATGTATTTCTAGAACACAGTTCCAGTGGGATCGAATGTGAGATTGAATAAGTCACTCAATAACGTCCACAATGGTTTCGGACACCCAAATGACTGATCCCTCAAATAGTGCCCTATTTAAAGTTTTTTGGTTTTTAGTCTGAATATAGCCGCTTTCCGACCAAGTAGTTACAGGAACTTAGTTCTAGGAACTGTCCACTTCTAAACAGTTCTAAGAACTACTCTCCCCCTAGTCTCAGCCTCAGACGTCACGCCCACGGAACGTTGGCTAAACGTCTGATGCATATGGTACACTTAACTGGAAACACTTCAGGAATGTCGAAGTCGTCATCTGATTGGTTGAATTTTATCGGATTTCCGGGGGGCGCGAGTGTCGCGTTTATTTTCGGTCCGCCGGGAAACAAAGCGCAGACGTGTGATCGCGGAAGAAAAACTGTTGTGTTTACATGAGTGACAATGAGCATTTATCAAGATCAGCTAAACGTAGGATTCTCAAAAGTATGCGAGGTTCACGGCATAGACTCTTTAAGAGATGTCCAGGAGTTTTGTTTGAGGCACTTAGTGTTTTCTTCTCCTTCTTTGATTTTCTATGCTGACTGACTTGTTGCACGCCGGTCTGTTGTTGTGGGGACATTTCCACGCCCCGAAACGTGACGCTGAACGAAACGAACTGTAATTGGTTGTTTGACATGTCGGTCAAACGGCCTTATGGGTGGGCCTTGGCCAAAGAAAGCTGCTATGAATTCCAGACCTTCAGCCGTCAGTCTGAAGGTCTGGCTACGCGAGACTACTCTCCCCCAAACTCGGTTTTGCTGTTTGCGTTCGCACTGGCCAAGTGGCCATAGGAACTGGTAGGAGGGGTAAGGGAGTGACGCAAGCACGGTGACTTTTATTTTGACGGCGCGACGGACCTTTATTTTGGCGGCACTGAGAACGCCAGAGCAAATAATGCTCGCATTCTCTGTGTTTATTAGTTAGCGATCTGTCTAACAGTACTGGGGCTCGTTCTTCGTACGTTGCTTATTACATCCGAGATCAAATGACACATCCAAGATGATTTCATCGTGCTAATCATGATCCGGCTAATTGGGTTCTTCGAACTCACCTGTTGTTTATGATTAGTATAGCTGGATTGAGTTATCTGAGATAATTGCGCGTTCATGCGCTGGCTTAAAAGGGGATACGTATCGATAGTAGAAACATTGATCAGCAACGCTGCTATTGGCTGCTCAGCGTGGCCAAAGAGCGGCTCAGTTTTTCTCCTCAGCCGAGCAAGAACTAAAAGTTTATTCAGAATTTTAATGTTTAATCAAAACGCCAGGGAACACCTCAAAGTCTGCAAAGGCCAGGAAAGAGGGCTGGCAAAAAGTAGTAGACAATTTAAATCCGTTAGAAGTGGCCATGTTAGATGTTTTTATTACTTAATATCATAATTGCATAATTACTTTGTTCATTGTAATGTCAGAGTCACCACACTAGAACATGGGAGCAAATAAAAGTGAAGTACAAAAATATTCTACATAATGGTAATTTTTAGTTATAGTATAGTCTCTTTTATAAAAGGCACTGTTAAATAAATGGTTGTCTGTTTATAAAAGCAACCAAGAAAAAGGCTGAGAAAAAATATCTTAGTAGCCTACACTGTAAAATAATTTTTGCTGCATTAAATTAAGGCCGTATAGTCATTTCAGCTGTTAAATCTTGAGTATGAATTGCTTTGACTTGTGAAAGTGAAAACTGATAAACTTATGTTAATGTAAAAATATGAGTTATTGATCACATTTTTCCCCAGTGTAGTTCATTGTAATGACATTGTGTTTTCCTCTTTTGTGCACTTTTACAAAATACACCAACACTTGTATCTGTTCCCAAGAAAGTGGCTGAAATATGTGCAGTAAGTGGACATTTTATAACTTTCCAAAGGAAAGAAAGTATAAGACTTTGTAATGTCATTTGTTTCCATTGCACTGGACAGTGAATAAACCCTCTCAGATAACTGTCATATGGAGGAACTAGCCTACCTGCAAGTGCATAAATAACTTTACTTCATTTATACTTGAATGCTTTATGGCTGCAACATAAATTGCAAGATTCCTCATCTACAGAAAGGCCTACAGAAGAGTCTGCACAGACAGAGGAGACATAGGCCTACAGGTGGGCAGTGTATAGCCAACTTTTCCTTTTTATTTGTTGTATGAGGCATGTGTCTAATATCTCTTGTTGCAGGCACTTGACCACTGGCTTTTCTTTACAAAGAACAATTGAAATAAAACTCAAGGAACTAAGCATAGGCTATTTGTCTTTTATTAAACATTTAATGAAAAGTGTTTTTTTGGCAGTGTTGTGTAGTATGGCAGATGCAACAATGTCACAGGCCCTGTCAGGTGTGCAACCCTCAGACTTTTCAGACACTGAAATCTTCCCTTTAGTTAGCCAAAGTTCATTTCATTGTGTGCCCTTGTCCTGGCTAGAGCTGCATTGTAACTGGTTTGGGTCAGGGAATGGGGTCATAAAACACCTGTCTGCAGGCAGGAACATGTCATAATCACCTATGAAAAAATGCAGTTCTGTTAGGATCAGCATAAGTGTATGTAATACAGTGAGCTTGATATTTAATTGTGGAACTTTCCTTACCACTTTTAAATAATGTGCATAAATGAATTTCTGAAAATTCTTAAGTCATGCACAGATCCTGGCCATTTTACTTTCACATTTGTGATATGGAAGATTTGTCAACTGCCTTTTTTATTTGATATAATATTATTAATCTGGAATATTAAGATTAAGAATCACAATAGTAACTGGGCTGCACATTTACATTGTGAACCCCCTTTCTGTTCACATAATCCCCTTCATTGAGGCCTTGATGGCAGTCTATGGTCTATAAACCTGAGTGACATATACTGTAATCAGCATGGTCATGATTGCATGATCTTCATAAAAAAAATATGATAGCCTAATAATAAAAAAATAAAATAAAAAAAACTGCTTAAAAAAACTGCTTTACAACATTGGGTCTTAAGTGGCTTGGAAATGCCACAAAAAAACATAAAACTGTTTTGTAAACCTAAAAACGACAGACAGCACTTTCCATCAAGTTCTCCGCATCTCCAATAGTGTAAAGGAAAGAGCCACTCGCAAATAATCTTAGGGCACAGTGTGTGCTGTAGTTAAAGCCCGACTCTGACAAGTCGAAAATAAATGTGCGTTTCCAACAAATTAATAATGTAAACGACAATCTCACGAGTCACGAGAAAAAATATATATCTCAGAAAGTGCACTATCGCGCTGCGCTGGACTTCCCGTATCAGCTCCGCTTATGAAGCCGGGATCTAATCCTGTTTACATGAAATAAGCCTCTGCTCGCGAGCAGGTTTAAGTTTGCGCACCTGTTGCTATGACAGCAAGTCCAGGATGAGCTTCGAAGAACCAAACAATCCAAGATCATGCCAAATCGCCAACAATCAAATCCAGCTAACTGAGTTAGCGACGTACGAAGAACGGGCCCCTGTTTAACATGTTATTAGATAGAACTGTTATAGAAAGTAGACAGTATATGAAAAAAAGGTTATTAGCCTATGCCGTGTGGTTGATGTCCAGTGTTGCTAGCTGGGCAGATAAACATAATCATGTTTGACTTGGTCCCCTCAAAGTTGCGTTGGATTTTCTCTTCAGCATAAAGGTTTAGAGACCCATCTATCACTGTTTTCCATGTTTTATAGTTAGTTTATGGAGTAAATATATAGGCTATAATCTGTGTGTTTACATTCTAGCTGTTTTAAAAATGGCGGGTGCTGGTGCTCCGCGTGCGTTCGGTCAATCAGCGAACACTAACGTCACGGGTAGTTCCTATAGTGCTGGCTTTAGACCCGACTCTGAAGTAGGACCTAAATTAGTTCCTCCAAATGGAGTTCCTAGAACTAAAATCGTTCCTAGTTCCTGCGGTGCGAACACGCCGACATCCGGGTACTTTAGTCAATAGTTCTAGGAACTGTGAAAAGGTTCCTCCGGTCGGAAAGCGGCTTATGTTAGCCTTACTGTTATCTATAAGCTAGTGTGCTCCAAAACAATGACAAAATTCGCATTTAGAAGACCAAACCCAACGTTGAAAATGAAAATCAGGTTGATGATGTTGGATTCTGACGTCAACCCGACTTTCATTTCCAACCTAAATGCAACCAAAATCCTCCCCTGACTGACATTACTACTTTCTACTCAAGGACCGTAGAAATGTAGTGGAGTAAAAAGTACGATATTTGTCTTTCAAATGTAGTGAAGTTAAAGTAAAAAGAATCCAGAAAAAATAATACTCAAGTAAAGTACAGATACTCAAAGAGTGTACTTAAGTACAGTACTCAAGTAAATGCACTTTGTTACTGTCCACCTCTGACCATAGTAATAAAACAGCATGTTACTTTGCAGAATGGGATTTCTAAAGTATCAAAAGTTGAGCCGAAAAGGTGAATCATGCAACAAAGATGATCAAATATGATCTTTTTTTAAATGTAAGATCTTATTATGAACTTCTCTGGGTTTATTAGGGACACAGAATTCATGCTCAACGCTTTAAACATTAGTATGCTACGCTTCTACTTCAGGAACCGCTGAATAATTCAGTGAGTAAGTTGTTTTGTTCCTAATTTAGCATCTTCGTGTTTTCGAACACCCTAGTTATGTTTTGAATGAAATACTGTAGCTTACTGAATTATGCAACAATAGATATTTCCGTAGTAGTTTGCTGAGGTTTTTTTCCCCAATCAGAAAGCTTGATCTGGCTTTTCCCTGATTCCAACACTAGGTGGAGCTCTCACCCAGCAGCGAAACTGAGGCTGCTGTTCACTCAGAGTGTGTACCTGTGTGTGTGTGTTGGGGAAAGTGCATACATTTGAGGGTTTTGACGTATTGGCATATATTAACGAGTCATAAAATCAATGGACAGAGCTTGGTGTGTGTTAATAAATGATGAGGAGAGCATCCGAAGGAAGAAAATGTCCTCTGAGACTCACAGAGAGATGATTTATGCTCTAATTCTTCCTGAATAATGTAAATACTCTATTTTACATATTTATTTTTTATGTTAAAATTCTTTGGCCTCGTTTCATTTTGCACTTTTTAGTAGTTACTTTTATGAGTTCCCTTTCCTTTAACTTAACTTTATTTTGGTCGTGGAGATGCTGGAGCATCTTGGGCTGAATGCTTATTTTATTTATTTTATTTTATTATTTTTATTTTATTTGGGTCACGGAGATGCTTATTATTTTATTTTATTTTATTTTATTACTTTTTTATTTGGGTTGTAGAGATGTTGGAGCATCTCAGATTTAAAGCGTATTTTATTTATTTATTTATTTTTATTTATTTATTTATTTACTTCATTTGGGTCATGGTGATGCTGGAACATTTATTTTATTTTATTTTATTTCTTTTTATTTGGGTCACGGTGAGGCTGGAGCATCTCGGGCCGAAGGTTTATTTTATTTTATTTTACTTTATTATTTTTATTTTATTTGGGTCACGGAGATGCTTATTATTTTATTTGGGTCACGGAGATGCTTATTATTTTATTTTATTACTTTTTTATTTGGGTTGTGGAGATGCTGGAGCATCTCAGATTTAAGGCGTATTTTATTTATTTAATTTGTTTATTTATTATTTATTTACTTCATTTGGGTCGTGGTGATGCTGGAACATCTCCGACTAAAGGCTTATTTTATTTTATTTTATTTATTTATTTTTATTTGGGTCACGGTGAGGCTGGAGCATCCTGGGCTGAAGGTTTATTTTTTATTTTTTTATTTTTTATTTTATTAGGGTTGCGGAGATGCTTGAGCATCTTGGGCTGAAGGTTTCTTTTATTTTTTGATTGATTGCAAAGCATGTAAACTTTGACACCGCCACATGGACAGGCCATTAGTTAGCCTCAAACTAGAAATATGGTTTGAACTATGAATAAAAATGTTCATCACATATCCTTCTGCTTTCAGTGTAATACTCTCTGCGTTACGCATCAAAACCCCGACAGCTGAATTCTCGGCGAAGCGTCTTTCATAAGTATCTGACGGATCTAAAAGAGACAAATGCAAGAGTTTGAGTTTTCTGAATCTCCAACTCTCTGCAGACAAAGACAAGAAAATCTCAAAGTCCTGCCTGAAATCAAGCTTAGCCTTTTGACACAGAATAAAATATGGAATATTTCTCCTTGGAAGCTGCTTGCTGAGGTGAATTATTTATGTGGAGATTCTCCAGGAGTCGAAGCGAGAGACACTGGAATCACAGCTGCATATTAAACAGCTTCAGCTTTCACATAAGCGGCGCTCAGAGTCTCGGCTCGAGTCCCACAGACTCTCAGACCTTCTGAACGCAGTCGGAGACGAATGACCAATCACATCAGGAACCACAACATCGCCAAGTTTGACCAAGTGCTCCGTCTACATCAAACCTCTTCAGATCCGGGACTCTGGTGTTGTGTAACACTAGCGGTGTCACAATATATGGCAACACAAAAATACAACAATATGTATTGTGGATAGTGACAATATTTATTGTGTATTGTTCACCCAAAATAAGTTTTGGTGTCAGTACTACATAAACTACTGTATATAATGTTGAATATAATGTACACTCTCAGAAAAAAAGGTACAAAAGCTGTCACTGGGACAGTTCCTTTCAATAGGGTTCTAATATGTACCATTTAGGTACTTATATGTACACTTATGGAACTAATATGTACACTTTTGGAACTAATATGTACACTTTTGGAACTTATATGTACACTTTTGGAACTAATATGTACACTTTTGGAACTAATATGTACACTTTTGGAACTTATATGTACACTTTTGGAACTTATATGTACACTTTTGGAACTAATATGTACACTTTTGGAACTTATATGTACACTTTTGGAACTTATATGTACACTTTTGGAACTAATATGTACACTTTTGGAACTAATATGTACACTTTTGGAACTTATATGTACACTTTTGGAACTAATATGTACACTTTTGGAACTAATATGTACACTTTTGGAACTAATATGTACACTTTTGGAACTTATATGTACACTTTTGGAACTTATATGTACACTTTTGGAACTAATATGTACACTTTTGGAACTAATATGTACACTTTTGGAACTAATATGTACACTTTTGGAACTAATATGTACACTTTTGGAACTTATATGTACACTTTTGGAACTTATATGTACACTTTTGGAACTAATATGTACACTTTTGGAACTTATATGTACACTTTTGGAACTTATATGTACACTTTTGGTACCAATATGTACCTTTGAGGGACTAATATGCACTCTATAGGTACAAAGGTGTACATTTTGAAAAGGTACCGCCCCAGTGACAGCTTTTGTACCTTTTTTTTTGAGAGTGTATAATAATGCAATGGGGGAATATTTGTGTGTCCTGATAATGCCAAATATCTTATGTTAAGTGACAAATATAACTAGTCAGAGACAGAGTGCAAGCATATATTATAAAGCATATATAATAATTCTGTGTTTTCATCTTCAGAATCATGAATATTGTTATTCTGGTGTCTCTATTGTCCTGTGCTTTGGGTTTCAGCACCAAGTCCAAGACTATTCATTCACAATGTAAAACCAAATTTAGCATTTTAATCAACAGTTAATTTTTTGTTAACCTTTTATCATATGTCTCGGAGTATCGCATTAATATCGTATCATGAGTTCAGTATCGAATCGTGACATGAGGGAATCGTTACACCCCTAGTTGACACATTTCACCTTTAAAACTGATCTGAGAACAGACAAAAAACGGCTTTCCAAGTTGCAAGCAACTCCTAATTTAAGACTCATGAGATCATTTGGTTTCTTTCCTATTAAAATCAAGGGATTGTGTTTTATGAACTCTTCTTCTTGTTGGAAAAGCAGCAGGCTATAGTCAGTATATAAGTCAGTATTGTTGGTAATTTAACACTGGAGTGAAAGTCATGATGTTCTGCTTCCACAAGTCTCATCACGCTCTCTCGGCACACACTCATCGAGTGTCAGAGGAAACGTTCCTGTGATCTACACACTCTTTCACCAGATGGTTACCGCATAAACGCCACATGAATATGCAAAGATATCTAATAAATGCCCTCAGCACCCGTTCAGGAGGACACCGGGAGAGTTGGGGAAAACACTGTTACTTCAGCAAACTTCAGGCTGCAAGTGAAAGTGAATGAAATGCCCTTTTTCCCAGTAAAGGAGGTTTAGTGTGCGCCCAGTTGGCCAGTCAGGATTTAGGAAGTAGTTTCTGAAGAAAAGAGGACGTCATTTTCGTTTTTTTTAATGTCAACTTTTTGTTGAGTCAGCAAAACAAAAATGAGGACCAGTGTATTTTGTTTTCATCATACTTTTAATGCGATATTTAAAAAAGCATCAGAACAGGTAAGACGTTTTTATTTTACTTTTATTTATTAATATATTTATTTTTTATTTATCTAGTGTCTCCGGCTTAAATTGTTTATCTACTTTCTCGGGCTGAAGTTTTATTTTATTTGTATTTGTATTTTATTTTTTTATTTACAGTTTTGTGCTGAATTTTTTATTTTATTTTATGTTTTATCTGTCTCGGCCTGAAGTTTTGTTTTATTTTTTTATTTATCTACTTTCTCAGTTTTATTTCATTTAATTTCTGATGTACTGTCTTGTGCTGAAGTTTAATTTTATTGAATTTTTTAGTTATCTATTGTTTTGGGCTGGAGTTTTATTTTATTTAATTTACTTAAATTGTTTATTTATCTTCTTTCTCGGGGTGAAGTTTTATTTTAATTTAATTTTTTTATCCACTGTTTTGTGCTGAAGTGTTTTATTTATTTTAACTTATTTTTTACTCTCTGGCTGAAGTTTTACTTTACTTTACTTTTACTTTACACAATCCAACAAAACACTGATCTCCACACATGCAGTGATTGATGTCCACAGATTCGGGCTGAATCGAGTCTGATGTTTCTGATGAACTTTATTATACGGGTCATAAATTCGGTTTTGGACTGATGACGTCATGCATGTGAGTCCCACCCTTCATGTTCTTCTCTTGTTGAATATCCCATTTGTAAATGTGTCACATTATTAATAACAAATGTTATTAATGTGTGTAATAATGACTGTTTCCAAACAGTTCTTCAGGCGATCTCACTCAAACCCACAGCATTAATAATCTCCGGCAGGTCATTAAAGTATTTCCCTGGACTGACGGTTCCAGTTTCACCACATCATCTCAAACGATAAATAGTTGCGCTTGTCTAATTCCTCCATCAATGCAAATCCACTATGAAAACCACAGGAAGATGATTGAGTCAGACTATCATCATTATAATCGCTCACTTCCCCACATGAAAGAGTTTTAAAAGCACTGATTGTATCTAAAATAGGCGATTAGTAGAATCAAATGTTAACGATATTAACACTGATTAGATTGAGCTGACATCCGCAAAGAGAAAATATTGGTCAATATATTGACCAAAAGCGAAGATTTGACCAAGAAAGGGAACTTACCAGAAACCGACAGCCGTCAATCCGGTTCCTCTGAACCGAGTCTGCACAGTCTCGCATGTTGTTCTGTGAACAAACACCATTAAGCTGCAGCTCATTTACATATTCATCAATAAACATGACTTTTCCCTTTTTGCACTGGATGAAACAACAAAAATAGGCCTAGTTGAAAAGCATTAAATGTCTTTAGTAAATCGTGGTTCACACACGAACTGAACTGAACTGAACCCTCACCTGAATCAGAAAGCCGGACACTTGCGCGGGACTCCATCCTTCACACTGTTCCCGGGTCGGTAAACTCATCCTGGATCGGTTAAACCCGTCTGAGTCCGCTCAGAGGACAACACACATTCAGGAGAGGCTTCACTGCAAGTGTGAGGCAAGCTCTTGCAACATGGGAAGTTCCTCTAGTTCTCGATGATGGTAACTGACCCTTACATGAAATGCATTTCTCACACTTCTCTCTGCGGTGATGAATTCATTCTCGTAGGTAATGCAAAGCCACAAGCACTCGATTTAACTTCACGTGTGATTTTAGGGCCACTATAAAGCGTGAACGTCCTGCTCTGTGTGGGAAATCGTTGTTTGCACAAACCAAAAGGGAAATGAAAGATTAAACTGAGAACACATTTTCTCCATATATAGACCGGATATAGCTGTTGCATGTGAGGGTTTTTTAGTCAAAAGTTTGGTTACATGCATGGTTGTTTCTCACTTCCATAAGTTCCATAAATATTTCACTTCCATATTTTGTGTTCTTTATTTTTTTTTTTATTGTCTAAAATATTGATTTTCAGTTGTCAGATTGGAGCAGATTGTCACATTTTAAATGTTTTTTATTCATTTTATGCTTTTTATATACAGTCAAACCAAAAATTATTCAGACACCAGATATAATTTGTACTATTTTTTTTACTTGTGGGTGCAGACACTGTAGTTCATTTATGGGTTACACTTTATTTCAATAGTCCACTTTAGACATACTGACTATAAGTAACTTTGCAACTACATGTCAACTAACTCTCATTAGAGTATTAGTAGACTGTTTGGTGGTTCGGGTTAGTAGAATAAGTTGACTTGTAGTTGCAAAGTTACTTATAGTCAGTATAATGTCTGTTGGGAGATCATCACAATAAAGTGTAAGCAGATATACAGTCTACTAATACTCTAATGACTGATAGTTGACATGCAAAGTTACTTATAGTTAGTAGAATATCTAAAGTGGACTATCAAAATAAAGTGTTACCCATTTATGTAAGTGAGGAGAGCAAAATAAAGTAAACTGTGATATATTATACCCCAAAATTCTTCATACAGTGACTACCAGTAAAGTTTATAAAAATTTGGGACCAAAAATGATTCCGACACTTTGACCTGATCATGTTTTGCTGAAGTGTTTTTTCTTTAATTGCTAATGCTCTTTTTACACACAGACTGAACAAAATGAAGCATTGCTTGGAAATTGGTTGAGCTAAACTGGTATTATCTAATCTAAATTTAACAGCTGACAGATATTCAACATAATTTATTTGTGAGAGTCTAACAGAAGGATGGACAAAACCAGTCAAATATCAACTGAGTTCATAACTCTGAGTTCTTGTCATATTTTATTACCATTTTCAAAACTATAGCGAATAAACTGTGCTAATGTGAGAAATGTTGAAGGTGTCTGAATACATTTTGGTTTGTATTTTATTTCTTATTTTTGTACTATTTTATGCTTTTTATATATATTCTCACTAAATGAGCCGTATTAGGTTTCCAATCTGACATCTTATTTACATATTATGTGACAACATGCTCTGTTGGTGTGTTCAACACGACGCATGGCAACTAGCCCCGTTCTCCCCTATACTGTAGCTTGTACACACAGCACGTAATGGAAAACAATGATAGGTTGTGGTAAATAAAAAAAAATATTCATGCTCTCTTTTAGATGGGCTTTGCATTTAAGGGTTTTTTCAGGTCGTGTTTGCATGTGGTTCTGAGCTCTGGTGCTTTTTATAACATTTGTCATTTCCTATTTAAACAGTTGCAAAATCATTTAGTAGAGTGTAGAATGTAATCAGAAGATATTTGGCATTGCATTATCTACTTTAACACAGAATTACCACAGAATACTCTAGTTTCTGTTTCCTTAAATGTTTATTAATCAATAAGCTTCAATGTTGAGAGGGAAATTGAACATTAGAGTCATTCTTTCAACCTAAAATCATGTTCAAGTGCTGTTTATGAAGATACAGGAACACGCCTGCTTCACAAAGATGAGATACAATAAGCTCAAATGAACTTGTGCATCTGAAGAATGACTCGTGTGGAGAGTTTTCTGCGGTGCTTAAAAAGGTCTTAAAAAGTCTGAATTCGCCCTTAAACAAATTAAAGGGATCGTTCACCCAAAAATGAAAATCAGTCCATGATTTACTCACCCTGAAGTCATCCTAGGTGTATATGACTTTCTTCTTTCAGACGAATACAATCAGAGTTATATTCAAAAATGTCCTGGCTCTTCCAAGCTTTATAATGGGAGTGAATGGGTGTATGTCTTTGGAAGTCCAACAAAGTGCATCTATCATCATAAAAGTGCATCTATCCATTATAAAAGTGCATCTATCCATCATAAAAGTGCATCTATCCATCATAAAAGTACATCTATCATCATAAAAGTACATCTATCCATCATAAAAGTGCATCTATCATCATAAAAGTGCATCTATCCATCATAAAAGTGCATCTATCATCATAAAAGTGCATCTATCATCATAAAACATCATAAAAGTGCATTTATCCATCATAAAAGTGCATCCATTCATCATAAGTGCATCTATCATCATAAAAGTACATCTATCCATCATAAAAGTGCATCTATCATCATAAAAGTGCATCTATCCATCATAAAAGTGCATCTATCAATCATAAAAGTGCATCCATTCATCATAAAAGTGCATCTATCATCATAAAACATCATAAAAGTGCATTTATCCATCATAA
>NC_139981.1:1644270-1711770 GCF_963993115.1 Abramis brama | reverse complement strand
GAGATTTCTGTGAAGACGAACTGTAATGCATTATGCATGTAATGACGTTCTGGTGCTTTCAACTTTGCTGCAAGAGTTTATGGAGGGTGTTTCTCTATTATGAAATGCCTGTGCACAGCATCCATACAGACATTATTTTCTAAACGATAATCCAGAGTTATTGCAATCGCCAAAGCCATTTATTAGAAAGAGGTTTCCACATACTATTGGCCATAAAGTGTAGGATGCCAAAAGTGCTTGTTTTGTTCAACTATTTCTAGTGGACTTGTAATTTAATGCATGCATTCTTCTTTTAATTTAGTCTCATATTGCTCACATCCCGTTGTGTTTAGAAGAGGACGAGTTTGCAATAATGGTGATACTTCTCTGTATCCTCGTGATTTAACTCTGTAAAGCCTGACATATGAATATACATAGATATGAATACATATGAATAATATATATATATATATATGTGTATATATATATATATATATATACACACACATACATACATATATATATACATACATATATATATACATACATACATACATATACAGTATATATACATACATATATATACATATATATAATTTATTATGTAAACACAAACTTTTATTTTCAATGCTATTAATTACTATTAATCGTTGCCCAGCACTTATAGCCCGATTACCATATTTGATACTCCCAATTAAGAAAAAAAAAGAAAAAATGTATGGATAATTAAGTAAAGCTGAGTTCCTTTAGTCTTGTTCATCTTAAAATATTACTAACAATATCAAAGTTATTCTTACATTTCACAGTAATAAGAGTGTGTTAAAATCAGGAAACTACTAATTTTGTCTTATATATCAAAACCATTTACAGTATTACTAATGTTTAATTTTTTTTCATAATGTAGAATTGCTCTAAGTAGTGCAGTCATTGTCATCATGACCATCATGAATTTTCTATTTATTTACAATGGAAATGAGTGACGGTCGCCTTCATCTCGTGTGACTGAAGACAGAAGAACATATTTTCTCAGTGTTTCCTCTATATAGGCTTTAATAGGAAGTCAATGCGTTCTAATGTTGTTTGGTTATCACCACTCTTCAAGATATAAGAAAGACATGCAGGTTTGGAACAACATGAGGGCGAGAAAATGAACTTTTTAAACATTATCCAAGATGAGAGAGTTATTTTGATAGATTAATTCAGAAACTATTCATTTATTTTTAATTTTATAGGCCCTAATTAAAGAATGAGCCATTAATGTGTGCGATTATGTGGTAAACAGGCCTGTGGTGTCATTGCAATACCAGTGAGTTTGTGAAAATGTCCTCAGTGGTGTTCATTCAAGTCTTCCCTCAGAGCTGCTGTTATTCTTTTCCTCTTTTCTTCGCCGTGACACCAGTGTTCTCCATCCATCTGTTAGTGGTAGTTTTGGCATGCCCTATCAGCACGAGTGCCAAATCTAAAGCACCTGTAAGACTCTTTGCCAAACCATAAACAAACACGCCACACTAACTGCCAGTTTTGTCTTTCAAAGAAAAATAAGGCATCGACGGCATCAGCCAATGCCACTGAAACAGAAGCGCCAGGCCCTGATGCAGAGATGCTCCCCACTCGAAAGCGGCGGCCTGAAGTGGCCTTCCCTCGGGGTCACGAGGAGGTCAAGTTCAGGGATCTGACTCTGTACCTGGTGGAGAAGAAGATGGGGAAAAGCAGGAGGAATTTTCTCTCGAATCTGGCCAGATCGAAGGGGTTCTGCGTGGACGACGCTCTCAGGTACGTCACACAGAAAACACCGCAATCTGTACTAAATAGTATTCGATATTAGAATTATGACAACGATATGCTTAAAACGGACACGTTTTTCCTTTGAGTTTTTCCGCGTACAGGCGACATCATTGTCAAAACGATCCTCGTTCACACTGATCCGCAAAAACGACTGAAAACGCTGTATTCTGCTGCCAGGCCAGTAGATGGCGATGAAACACTATAGACTGAACATGTGCATGATGTCGTCGTGTTCAGAGATTCACGTTTTAGTTGTTTACACGAGACCGCTTTCAAAAACGTACACTTGGAAACCCGTTTTCAAAAGTTAGCGTTTTCAGGAACCCAAAACGCCGTTGTCGTGTAAATGAATGGCCAAAACGCATAAAAAGTTTTACGTTTTTAGTTGAAAACGGTGTAGTGTAAACAGCCCCTGGAGTGTCCCAAATCGTAGTGTGTTGAAATGAGTGACAAGGATCTTTTATCCAAAGATATCCAGATGGTTTACTATTTACGTTTCAAATCCGAAGTGCAGATCCATGCTCAATCTAACGGCTAATGTTGCACGTTGGATGAGGATTCGATTAGAGTTACAAACACGAATAAAAAGTACAGAACTACAAACATGGTGGACAAAAAGAAAAATTAAATTCTGATGCTTGTAATGTAAATCAATGAGATCTGTATAACAGTATAGCAGATACGGACATAAAATGCATATAAATATCAATATCTGGCAATAATATGTCTCAGTATGATGATATTTAAATGCTTAGTTTTATGATCAAAGCTTTGTAGTTTTAAAACATATAATGCAATGCAATAAAATGATGATTCAACAATATCAAAGTTATTCTTACATTTACTTTTACTTTTACAAAAATCAGTAAAGATTTCACAGTAATAAGAGTGTGAAAATCAGGAAACTACTGACTTCTTTCTACTGTCTAAACACTATTGTCATATTAATCAAAACCATTTACAGTATTACACATTTTTTAACTTTTTTTTCATAATGTAGAATTGTCCTAAATAGTGCAGTCATTGTCATCAAAACCATCATGAATTTTCCATTTATTATTTTTTCCCACTTGTTATTAATGTGTGAGACCGATAAAGGGGTTTGAGTGATTAATTATCACTATATCATCTGACAAAAATATATTTATTCAGCGTTATCCAAATTATTTTTTATTTTGCAACAGCATTTTGAACTTTAGAAAGACACATTTGATCATTAACTTTTAAATGCATCATTATGCAAACACACGAGGAGTGAAAGACCGGCGACTGTCAGATTAACGCGCTGCTGCATTTCTCTCTTAAATTAAATGTGGAGGAATTTAACTGTGACAAGATGATTGACAGGGCCGTTTAAATGCAATTATGACAAAGTAGTTTGTCCCAAGTCTTGCCTGTCTAATACACACTCAAACGTATGTACTAGTTCTTCACTAAAACAGTGTATACTTTAAGGGCAGAGTGTAAGTTGGCGAATTGGGACGCAGCGACTGTGACCTTATTCATACATCAGAGTCGAGCATTACAGCTCAGTGAAGCTTTAAACCAACAGTTCATTTTTCACATATACAGAACTTGGGATTGTGACGATTAAACTTGTCGCTCAGTTTATAAATCAGAATTCTGTCACGCTGGAGTTTTTGATGCGAACCCAAGAGTTTTGTTTGCTTGGATGCTGTAGAAGCAGTTGTGTAAAGAAACCCCATCCAAATGTGCTTTCACACAAATGTGAATTCAGTCTCGCGGACGTTAATAGCATTGATGACGCTAATGTCATTTCAACTAGTATTCTTTGCAATGCAAAATAAACGTTTTTTTGCAAAGTATCTCGTGCAATGCATTAATTCCAGACACATGTTAGTGTCGTTGTGTGTTGGTGCAAATTCAAAAGTCACAAATGCATTAAAAGCGTCTTACCATGACGAATCAAACGTACCGTGATTGTGCAAGTAAAGACAATGAACCAAGTGTGAACACTCAGATCCCAGTTTATCCCAGTAGAGATATTTCCCTATTTAAGGACAGTGAGTGACGTACATCTCTCTGGCAAACAGTTAAAAGTTCAATTTTTCACTGTGTAATATTTTAATTTGCATAAAATTGTATGCAAATCACAGGGATAATGAGTAGTGCAGCTGGTGTCTCCGTGAGTTTCAGGACAGAAGGTTCTGTGGAAAATGATGTTGTAATAATAGCACAGAAACCATCTATTAAAACCTCATTGTGCAGCTCAGTAACTGTTGATTTAACATAATTAATCAGTCACTCCGAGTAAAAAACAGAAATTACAAGGATAGACTGACTTACACTATCAGGCAAAAGTTTGGAATATTTAAGATTTTTTTATGTTTTTGAAAGAAATGACTCATCAAGGCTGCATTAATTTGCTGAAAAAGGTAATACGTATTAAAATATCTGTTTTCTATGTGAATATATAGTAAAGTGTAATTTATTCCTGTGATCAAAGCTGAATTTTCAGCATCATTACTCCAGTCTTCAGTGTCACATGATCCTTCAGAAATCACTCTAATATGATGATTTGATGCTCAAGAAACATTTATGATTATTATCAATGTTGAAAACAGTTGTGCTGATTCAGATTTTTTGTGGAAACTGTGATACAAATAGAAATGAATACTTTTATTCAGCAAGGATGCATTAAATTGATCAAAAGTGACAGTAAATACATTTATAATGTTACAAAAGATTCAAAATCTAATAAATGCTGTTCTTTTGAACTTTCTATTCATCAAAGAATCCTGAAAAATAAAATGTATCACAGTTTCCACAAAAATATAAACCGTTTTCATCATTGATAATAATCATAAATGTTTCTTGAGCATCAAATCATCATATTAGAGTGATTTCTGAAGGATCATGTGACACTGAAGACTGGAGTAATGATGCTGAAAATTCAGCTTTGATCACAGGAATAAATTACACTTTACTATATATTCACATAGAAAACGGCAATTTTAAATTATAATAATATTTCACAATTTTACTGTATTTTTGATCAAATAAATGCAGCGTTGCTGAGCAGAAGAAACTTCTTTCAAAAACATTTAAAAATCTGAATTATTCCAAACTTTTGACCAGTGCTATTCTGAACTGAAAGGAGTAAATGACTCGTGCAACATCAAAGTGTGTAATATAATAACCCTGAGTCGTGAAGTGTGGTGAGTTATTCTTCTCTGGATGATCCAGGGCTGTTGGTGCCAGTTTGTGCCAGTTTGTGCAGGTGGAGGAGCACCAGTGGGAGTTGTTGGGGTAGATGGGCATAACAGCACCAGCAGTTTGCCGTGGCGTATCGTGCCGTTCCCAGCTGAGCGATGGCACCATTCCCAGAAACACAGCTTGAGCTCGAGCGTCTGCAACCAACCACAGGAAACGCATCATGATGAGCTGAAAACTGACATTTTATAAGCCAGTGAGGGTTTGATATCAGTAAGAGTCTCATAATACAATGCCCTATAAAGATTCCCCGGGTATTACACAGAACGCAGAGCATGCCGTGAGAGAGACGGCACACAGGCGCACAAGAAAGACTGGAGATTAACTGTTGAAACATTTATAATGCACATCTTATTTTATATTGATATCACTGAAGCTGTTTAATAAATCAAGCCCTGATTTGATTCCAGTGGAGTTTGATGTAAGAGGAAAATGTTCTTGCTCAGAGGTTGCACAAGGAGATTCCCATCAAATTCCTTTCGAAGGAATGAAAAAAAGAGGAAGATTTTTTTTTTTTTGTTATTAAAAAAACAAACAAGCAAGTTCAGCCCAGGTGAAAAAATGGAGCGTAAAAGTAATGTAATGCAATATTTGATGTAAAGAATAACTAACATAATTAGTAACGCAATATTGTAACGCATTACTTTTAAAAGTAACTTTTCCCAACACTGAAAATGAGTCCATTCTTAGAAGAAAAGGTTCTATATGGAACCTTTCAGGGGTTCCAATCATAGGATCATTTTATGGATTTAGTTGTCATTTTAAATTTTAAATAATCTTTTTTTTAATTAAATAACTCGTTAAACATGAAAGTAGTATAAAATAATTTATAATCTTATATTAAACCTTTTTTTTTTGCATAGTGTTCTTTAAAATTAAATCATGAACCCTAGAGTTCTATATAGAACCACATTGAGTCTTATAATCTTTATACTTCACTCTTAGAGATATGTATCATAGATATTTTATAGATTACAAATTAATGTGGATAGCAGTTAAAATCATTTGGTTTTGAGGCGGTTTGCTTCGAGATCATATCTGACAAATTTACATACCATTTAAAATCCATGAATTTCAGATTTCATCGCATTAACATCAGATATCATCACAGGGGTTTTGTAAAAGTACAGATCAGGTTATCATCGAAACTTGGGCTCATTTGACTTTGGCCATAGCAACGCCCTGGCAACCACCTCATCATTTTGCCAGTGAGTTTTGCGCAGACAAACACCACCATTATTTTACTTGAAAACTGTAAAAATCATTTAATATGTTGGACTCATTTGTTTTTGTGACTCTGCTAATGTATCGTTTCTCTGCTTTCTAGTCAAACCAGTGTTGTTATTTTTAAGAAAAGCTAAAACTACTAAAAAATTGTATTAACTGAAATCAAGAGAAAATAAAATATAAATATTAGATGAAAAACTTACTTAAACTTGGATGAAAATGAGAAATGTTGTCTTGGGGAAATGAAATGAAATGAAAAAGTTTGAGTTGAAGTATTAAAATGACTAAAACTGAAATGAAAATGTATTAAAGCAAAAGTAGAAATATGAAAAAATACTAAAACTTTTACTAAAATTAAAATGAAACTCAAAATATAAATAATCGTATTCAAAAATATTACTAATTACTATCTGTAAAAAAAAGTTGCTGCCTTAAATTTTTAAGTACAATCAACTTGGATGTTTAAGTCATTTCAACTTAAATTACATTAAACTGACTTTAAAAAATGAGTTGAATCTTGTATAACTTATAAAAAAGTTGAATATCACTTGACTTGAGTTAAAGCTATGTAAAAACATGCGTTGTCATAACTTATTGATCATATCATTTTTACAGTGTATAAATAATACACAACAATAGTCAAACAATAAAAGATTGAATTTTTTTAGTGTGCATCAAACAAGCCATATATTTCCCATGATATTTCCCGGTTGATGACGAACAGAACATTATTTTCCCAGGTCACGTCACGGGTCGATTTAGCCTCAAACTCTCTCTTGTCTCTGGCTAATTTCAAGCATCCGCCGCGGTGACAGTGTGTGTGTTCTGTGTGTGTGTTCTGCTATTCTTCTTCCCCGTGTGCTGATTGCAAGCGATGCCCGATGTGGGTAATTTCGTTTAGCGACTGCTTTGATAGACACAGTAATTTACCAAAGTGCTGAAAGCTCGGACTGACTGAGCGGTGTGTGTGTGTGTGTGTGTGTTATTATACCTGTGCTTCTGATCAGACACGTCTCATATCCTAATGCAGATCCCAGTGTGAAAGTCCACCTGATTTGATTTCACCCACTATAATCTGATCTCAGACAACCACTAGAGAAATGAAAAAAGCATGTGGGTGTGTGTGTGAGAGAATCAATCAATCGCAGAGTAGATGTGAAAGTGGATTAAGGTGCTTTGCAAACAGCCACACAATCTGAGGTTTCTTCTTGAACTCATTATGTGTGTCTAATGGTGTGTGTCTTGTGTTTTCAGTGGGAACGTGACTCACGTCGTGTCTGAGGGAAACACGGCGCAGGATCTCTGGAACTGGCTGGAGGAGCAGGGATTCGGAGAGACTCGAGACACACACGTGCTGAGCATCAGCTGGTTTACTGAGAGCATGAGCGCTGGACGGCCTGTGCCTGTGGAACTGAGACATTACATACAAGTAAGTGCACGCTCATCCATCCTCCATCATACGACCCGGAAACCGATCGAGATACACTGCAAAAAACGCTTTTCTTACTTAGTACAGAGCCCGTCTAAGGAGAGCCTGGCCACTCCCTATTAAGTCCTATTGTATCGAATTTTGGTTGTAGTTCCACCAGAGCTCCACTGGGGGCGATCGCCCATGAGTGCAGAATGAATGGGAGTCTATGGCGCTAGACGGCTAAATTTGTCTCTTTCACCCGATTGCCGTTGAGAAATCTCAGATTTGATTCTAGGTTTTGCAAGTTCAACATGGGTTATAGGTCGAAAGTTGAATGAACGAGTACTTATGTCCTTTCGATTTCTTACAGGTTGAGTTGTTGTTGCCCATAACACGCTAGCATTCTGCTAATGAACGCTGATTGGTCAGTGAAGGACTGATTACGACCAGAGATACCGCTTGATGGCATCGTGTGTGTGTGTGTATTTTCGGCGTGGTCTTTTAAAACAACAAAACAAAAACTCTTCTAGCACGTGTGTTTACCTGTGTCGGCTGTGTTGTGTGTTTGCCTGTGTCGGCTGTGTTGTGTTTACCTGTGTCGGCTGTGTGTTGTGTGTTTGCCTGTGTCGGCTGTGTTGTGTGTTTGCCTGTGTCGGCTGTGTTGTGTGTTTGCCTGTGTCGGCTGTGTTGTGTGTTTGCCTGTGTCGGCTGTGTTGTGTGTTTACCTGTGTCGGCTGTGTTGTGTGTTTGCCTGTGTCGGCTGTGTTGTGTGTTTGCCTGTGTCGGCTGTGTTGTGTGTTTGCCTGTGTCGGCTGTGTTGTGTGTTTGCCTGTGTCGGCTGTGTTGTGTGTTTGCCTGTGTCGGCTGTGTTGTGTTTACCTGTGTCGGCTGTGTTGTGTGTTTGCCTGTGTCAGCTGTGTTGTGTGTTTGCCTGTGTCGGCTGTGTTGTGTGTTTGCCTGTGTCGGCTGTGTTGTGTGTTTGCCTGTGTCGGCTGTGTTGTGTGTTTGCCTGTGTCAGCTGTGTTGTGTGTTTACCTGTGTCGGCTGTGTTGTGTGTTTACCTGTGTCGGCTGTGTTGTGTGTTTACCTGTGTCGGCTGTGTTGTGTGTTTACCTGTGTCGGCTGTGTTGTGTGTTTACCTGTGTCGGCTGTGTTGTGTGTTTACCTGTGTCAGCTGTGTTGTGTGTTTACCTGTGTTGTGTGTTTGCCTGTGTCAGCTGTGTTGTGTGTTTACCTGTGTCGGCTGTGTTGTGTGTTTACCTGTGTCGGCTGTGTTGTGTGTTTACCTGTGTCGGCTGTGTTGTGTGTTTACCTGTGTCGGCTGTGTTGTGTGTTTACCTGTGTCAGCTGTGTTGTGTGTTTACCTGTGTCAGCTGTGTTGTGTGTTTACCTGTGTCAGCTGTGTTGTGTGTTTACCTGTGTCGGCTGTGTTGTCGATGCCTTGAGAGAAAAGAAAGTGCAGAGCGCGAAAGCACCAAAGTGACTGAAGGATTGCCGTAAAGCAGTATCTCTGGTCGTATGATGTGTATGATGTCATTGACATTTTAAAAGACTTTTTAAAGCAAATAAGTGACTCTAAAAAATCGAACACCCAGTAATGTGTAATTTCTTTGCATCTCCTTTCGAATACAACATTCAAATTACTAGACAAAAAATGATATCCTGAGAAAAGTGGATTTTGAGGGGTATAGCGCCATAGACCTCCATTCATTCTGCACTCGTCCTGTGAGCGCCCTCATGTGGAGCCAGAGTGGAACTGCAACCAGTTCAGAAGCCGGAAGTTTACTGAGAGTGGAAGTTCTCCCCTTATTAGACATTCTCTGGTTAGTATTTGTGTCTTGTTTCCAGTCATTTACTTAAAGGTGTGTAATATTTAGCGGCATCTAGTGGTGGGGTTGCGACCCAACAGAAGTTACAGTGGCCGACAGGAAGTGATGTCGTCGTCTGAGACAGCAGAGAGTAGCCAGTTCAGCAATGAGCTTTCTTTACAAAGATAAATTAAGAAATTATGTTTACTTAATTATTCAATAAAACGATGTTATTGCGAGTATTATTGTTATTTGTTTATCATTGTGTCAGTGTTTTATTCGCTGACTTTATCGTCATAGTGACGAAATGCGTTTGTCCGTTTAGGGCCACCGTAGAAACATGTCGATGTAAGCGGACCCGCGGTGTGTGTAGAGAGAAATGAGTCATTAATAAAAACATAACGGTTCATTAAGTAAGGCAAAGCAAGGCAAGTTTATTTATATAGCACATTTCTTACTCTATGGCAATTCAAAGTGCTTTACATAGAGAGGAATAAAAATAATCACAAAATAAAAGCAAGGAAAATTAAAACAGTTATTCAAAAGCTTTACAAAGAAAGGAATTATAATAATCACACTATAACAATTCATAGAGCTTTGCATTGAAAATAGACACAAAATAAAAGCAGGGAAAATTAAAACAGTTATAAAAGGAATTAAAAGAGATAAATGATACAGTTATAAATTGAATTAGAGTAAAATGAATTAAAATAGTAAATAAACTTCTCATCTGGCAAAACACCGGTGTATCTTATTTTGACTCTGAGATTTCCCCAGTATTCTTCTGTGGATTTTCATATACCAAGTAAGGTCTTTATACACCACTGAACACATATTGCATTTCTGTCAACAGATGTCCTAAATATTACACAATGGACCTTTAGTACTAAAATGCCATAAGATATTATGTCTTGTTTTCTGGGGAAATAAATAAAAATGAAGTGAGTTTTTGCTTAAAACAAGCTAAAAGATCTGCCAATGGGGTGTTTTTCTGCCAAAAATACTCTGGTTTCTGTTTGAATTAAGATAATTTTTCTTACCTCATTGGCAGATAATTTGCTTGTTAAGTGAGCAAAAACTCGCTTCATTTTGATTAATTCCCCCGGAAAACAAGACATAATATCTTATGGCATTTTCCTCATCTAGTAAATGCATCTTGATTTACAATTTTTTTGATATTTGGACTGGAAACAAGACAGAAATACTAAGTAAGAACAGCATTTTTGCAGTGAGCTCAGCCATTTTGAAGGACATCTCAATTCTCTAATTGCACCACGAGGAACGAGGAGTTATGAGCGAGGACACACAGATGTTTCCTACGCGGAAGTCTTTCTTGTCGAGAAACCTGACGCACGTATACATTCTCCTCCCGCTTCACATGTCACAATCATTTTAATTCATGCTTTACCTTTGCAGTTTAAATAAATCATATATCACACATCAACAGGGCATCTTGCTTTAACTTTATTATTTATTCATTTCTTAAATAACCAAACTTTAACAACATAAGGGCAGATCCTTTGAGCACAGTGAAGTGATGTTCGAGTGATCAAGAATATTCCAATATACAAATAAGCTTTCCTTCAATTTTCTTCCCTGGCAACATGAGTCACATGCCGAAAGCTTTTCTGATTGGCTAAAAAAAAGTGCGCCTCCATATGATGTCACACCCTTATAGACACGCCCACCTGGAGGGCAAAACAAGGTCTGTGTCTAAAATCGCCCCCTATACCCTTTAAAGTCCCCCTGTGGTGAAAATCCAGCTTTTAATGTTGTTTATATGTCTATGTGGTGTTTTTAATGTGCTTTAAGACGAACCATGTGCAAATTCAATACTTTTTTAAAGTCAGTATTCTTGAATTTTTGTACAGTAGAAATAACTAAATGTCTTTTAAACAAGATATAATTACTGGATAAGTGATATTCATACTTATTTCATAGAATTCGTATCATATTTGGTGTAACTTGTTGCCTTTTTAATCATTTATTAAGATGAAATATGAGGTCTGTAACTTGATGAAACTTTATTTTTTCAACTGTAAAGTTATTTAAATCTTCATTTTACAGTTTAGGATGCAACATGTTTTAAATTTGTAGTTTCAAAAGAACATTGCAAGTTTTCTGTTTTTTCATGTGCAAAAAGTCCCTTAGATCTTAAATCTTAAATTCTATTTTTTTGGGGGTGATTCTGTCCTCGAGCACTGGGTGGCGCTGTGAGCCCAAAAGCATTTCTGACATGAGGCGACACTGTACATCTAAAATAATAGAGATATAACCATATCTTTATTAGAACTTAAGGGTAAAATTCAAGAGCAGGGAAATAGATCAAATAAAATGTGTAACAGGTTCTTGTACTAAAGCGTTTCAGGACATGCATGCAGAATATTGACCTCCAAATTGTTCTTTTGTCTCCAAAAAGCATTTTCACCAGTTCTCTGAGCTTGAATGCGCCTAAATTACATTTCTATAGAAAGCAACTTCACAGCCACTTTGGGAAATAATAGTAAAGGACATTGCATTTCACGTGTTGTGTTGGTTGCAAAAGCACATTTCATAAAACCGAAAGGCCAGAATCCGACAGCCTCAGAGTGATGTTTAATACAGCGCCAAATAGAGGCATCAGAGCGACGCCGGGCCTCGTAGCGCTTCGCTAACTGACGTTGAAGACTGATTCTCCACCCCTGGACAACGCCGTGGGCGCTTCCACAGCATATGTGTCCCACATAAAGAAATATGCTGCCTGTTGGAGAAACTCCATTAATCTTTCCTCTCCTCCTCAGTGGGGACTCAGACGAGCAGAAGTTGTCCATCTTGCGTCGCCGCTAACCGTGCCCGAAAGGACGTATGACTGTGATCTTGAGTTTGCCTCTTATAGCCGGTTTAGTGCAGACCAGAAAATGTCTTGTTTGCTTTTAGCCGGCATTGATTGAGGCGTTTAGCATTGAGCGGCTTTGATTGATACGAATATAAGAGTCGGGTAATGATGCAGAAGACTATAATTGATCCCCGACATTAAAAGAATAGTGAGACTTCTGTCATGCCATTCCAGACTTTTAATTCTGTGAAGAAATTTGCATGCAAAATCTTCGTGCAACTCTTTTCCACTTAGTGCCCATGAATGTCAAAAAAGTATATATTCCATGTGTGGAGAATAATGGTGGATCACAGCAGGTTTGATATCATTGACAGTTTGACACTGAACACCATTGATTCTTGTGTGTCAGATGAAAAAAACACGACTATAAGTGAGATTTGAGAAGAGATTATCAGTGAATGGCTTAAACTTGGGGCCTTTTCTCATGCAAGCAATCAGGTTTGGAGTATATAGCGACATTGTTCACACTTTTATGGTAGTTTTTAGTCTTTGGCAGAATAAATCACCATCCATTTCTTTAGGATGGAAAACAAGGGAGTCTTTGACAAGGGTGAGAACATTTTTCATTTTTGGTGTGAACTAGTGTTACTAATTACATTTATGCATTTGGCATATGCTTTAACTATCAATCATTTTGTCTCTTAAAACTCATCTTTGATCACCAAAATGACATATTTAAACGTTTTCTCGTAGGGATCCACTCGTTGACGATCACACATTGATCTGATTGGTTACAAGGTAGTTTGTGACATTGGGTGGTTGCTTGTGCATTACTATTGGCGCTTTTCCATTACCAGTACCAGCTCGACTCGACTCGCCTCGCCTCTCGCTCCGTTTTCCATTGCAGATAGTACCTCCACAATAGTACCTGGTCGTCATAGCGACGCCGCAGGAAACTGCCGTAACTTATCTTTTACGCGAGACACACCCGCTACCCACACACACAGGACAATGGAGGAAATCGAGTGTATGCTGTTTTTGGATGTTTTTGTTTTTGCTGTTTTTTTTATTCAGGATACTCCGTCTGGCGCGTGCAATGATGATATAGTGAATAGTGACGATTCTCTCTGACCAATCAGCAGTCTGCCGTGATTTCACGTCACATTTTAGTATCGCCTCAGCTCGCTCAGAACCTCGCCGGAGGTGGTACGAAAAAAAGTACCTGGAAGCAGGTACAGGTAAAACTTTTACACAGTGGAAAACCAAACAGAGTGGAGTCGAGCCGAGGCGAGCTGGTACTGTGTAGTGGAAAAGCGCCATATGTCATTTTTTTAAAACCCTGGGTGTTGCTAAGGTGTTGCTATGCAGTTGCTAGGTTGTTCTGAGTGGTTGCTAGGGTTCCTCCTTCAGCACGACAAGCAATTACTTGTTTTGGCAAAGTAACTGGTTTGCACAGAATGTAAGTTGATCAGATTTTTGGTGTGAACCAGTGTTATTGTTTACATTTATGCATTTGACAGCAACTTTCATTGCATTTAAGCGATACATTTAGTCAGTTCATGCATTCCTTTGGAATCAAACCTATGACCTTGCTGTTGCAAGCGCCATGATCTACTGTTTGAACTACAGAAATATTATAGCATTTTATAGTTTTAGTTAAAGACACCCTGTGGTGGAAATCCAGCTTTTAATGTTATATGTCTATGTGTTGTTTTTAATCTGCTTTAAGACAAAGCATGTGTAAATTCATAAGTCGACACCATTGCTGAGTATTTTCTCCTTAAAACTGCAGTGAACCAAAGACAGTCTCAAAAACACGCTTTGAAATCGCTGGTGTTTCTGACGTCACAAACTACCTTGTAACCAATCAGATCAACGTGTGATCATCAACCAGTGGATCTCTGAGCTGGGGTGCGTTTCCCGAAAGCATCGTTAGCCAACTATGGTCGCAAGTTCCCACGTTACCAATAGAGTTCAATGGACATTGCGATGAACTTGCGACCATAGTTGGCCAACGATGCTTTCGGGAAACGCACCCCTGAGTGAGTGAGTGGAGGCGGGGCTCATTTGCATATTCATAGAACCGCGCATACTAAATGAGGCAAGGGTGTCGAGTTACATTCAAGATATTTTAAGGCATGAATTGTTTCAAGGAAAAAATGGTTTAAATATGTCATTTTGGTGATCAAAGATGAGTTTTAAGGGATACAATTATTGACTACAGGGGAACTTTAACAATAACAACACTGCGACTGCGAACTATTCATTTATTGATTGATCCACGATGTGTGTGTGAGGTGCAGAAATGCTAAAAAGCACCCTATTTCAGTCTGTTCTCTTTCTCTCCTACAGCTATTACACCCACTGACTTGTAATGATTGTAGGAAATTCAGATAAATACGCCTCTTGTTGCCGTCTAGACGGATGGGATGATCATGGAAGAGTGAAATATGTGTGTGTGTGTGTGTCCTCAGAGACATCTGTTTCGCTATCAGTCATGCACTTGGAGAAGAAGGCGAGGCCCAATCAGGAGGGATGTGAACCCGAACCCGCCAGTGTTCAGGCTGTGATCTCATTAACCTGAGCGGACACAGCTCACCTGTTCAAGTGTTGGTCATTAACCCGCAGCAGACGCTTCCCTCACCTGCGCTCGTTTCAATCCATTGTTTCGCCATGTTGAGGGAAAGTCTATCCTCAGACAAAAACAAAAAAAAAACCTTTAAAAAAAAAAAGAGGCCCCCTATTTAGAAAAAAGACATTACATTATTATCCACGCTATATCATATTTCACTTTTAATAGTCTATTTATAAACATATTCTGTCTCTTTAACCAGAACTATTGTTACAATAAACGAAAACAGCCGCTAAGCTAAAAAGAAATGATACTAAGGGGCTGTTTTTTTTAACTAAACACGTAAAACTTTTGGTAACTCTTTATTTTACGGCGTCATTGTTACATATGTTACATGTACTTACCGTAGTACTAACAGTAAATTATGCATAATTACATGCAACTAACCCTCAACCAAACCCTAATCCTACCCTAACCCTATAGTAAGTACATGTGGATGCTTAATATTACTTAGTAGTACTTAAATATATAATTACACTGTAACAATGATACCTTAAAATAAAGTGTAACTAAACTTTTTATGCGTTTTGGCTGTTCTTTTACACGACAATGGCGTTTTGGGTGCCTGAAAACACAAACTTTTGAAAATTTGCTTCGAAATGCACGTTTTTGAAAGCGGCCTCCGTGTAAACAACAAAAACGCGAATCTCTGAAGATGATGACGTGATGCACGTGCGTGTTACGTGTTCAGTCTATAGTGTTTCATCGCCATCTAGTGGCCTGGCAGCAGAATACAGCGTTTTCAGTCGGAAAACTCAAAGGAAAAACTTCTCCGTTTTAAGCATATCGTTGTCGTGTAAACGCATCCTAAAACTGCCAGCAGGCGGCGGCAGATCATTGTCTTAACGAGTGACTGAGTCGTTGAATCATTCATAGACCGTTTCGTTCAAAAACGCGGATTGATTCATTCAGTGGTTCCCAATTCCAGTCCTCGTGACCCACTGCTCTGCACATTTTGTATGTCTCTCTTATCTGACACACTCAGTTCAGTTCATGGAGTCTCTCCTAATGAGCTGATGATCTGGTTCAGGTGTGTTAAATAAGGGAGACATACAAAATGTGCAGAGCAGTGGGTCACGAGGACTGGAATTGGGAACCACTGGATTCATTAACATTGCAGCTGAAGGCAATAATCATGCAACAACATACTTGGCCAAACCTGCACATCAATCAGTGTGCGTTTTCTTCAGCGCAGATCAAGTTGACTGTCTGGTGTTTTTGACGAACAATATATAGATGTGTTGTGAGTGAAAGTGGGTTGTTTCTGAATGGCAGTTTGTTATTTTATGTTAATGTTTTACACTTATGTTTTATGCACTTTTGTTACCTAATTGTCCTTGCATTCACATTAAAGAAATTATATTTTATTTAAGAACAATTGTTTCAAAAGTTAATGCACTTTAAAAAGTGCATTTCATTTCAATAAAAGATGCGATGCTTGATTTGATTTATATTTGCTTATTGCGCTCGCTTGCGCCCTCTTGTGGGCATAGGAGACAATACAGTACTTTTTTCCTCTTAACATAGTATTGCCTTTAGAATTCAAATATAATTAGAATTTTGCTAATATTTAAGAAAGAAATGTGAATTTAGCTTTTCAGCCATTTTGTAGCGATAGTGCATTCGTTTGATGCGTCGGTTATATAGGGACATTATAATGAATACTTGACATCGATTGGCTGGGAACATTACGTTTGATAAACCAATCCGAGTTTCAGGGCTGAACTATTCATTTGTTGCATGATAGTGAATGTTATTTCTCAGCATTGCTCTATTATAGATCAGGAGACATAGAGGAAAATTACGTATTCGCTTTTTCTCAGATGTTTCCCCTAAAATTCCTAAAGGTGGTTTGAATTGTAATTTTTTTAGACATTAAAAATGAATGCTTTTTTTTTTTTTTTTTTTGAGTGGAAGTGAAAAGGCATCTGAAGTCAGAGACCCGCAGCGAGATCTGCTGTCATGGGAAGGGAAATTAATTTCAAAAGTGCCTTTAACTATCATAACTTAATGGAAAAAAGAGCCCAGTTTCATATTTGCCCTGAAATAGACATAACGCAGGCATTATATTCAGACTTTTTATGCTTGTGAAGGAGGTGATGCCCCTGACGGCAAATAAATGGCAGTGATTTTTCTCACTTCTGAGCGCTTGATGTTTTTGCTCGAGGGGAGAGAAGATATCAGGCCTCTTTTCATTCAGAAACACGACGCCTCTGAAATAGCTCCTGGTCAGAACAGCATGTTAGCATTCACTTCCCCTGCATCTCTGAATCGGCCATTATCACAATGTGCCGAGATGATTGCGCAGGTAATTTTCATGGGTACAGACTTCCATCGCTTTGAGCAATTATTCCCAGGAGCGCTGACATTACAGCTGTAATCCTTTTGAAACCAGAAAAGAGTTGAATATTTCAAGGTCTAAATGAAATAGCAATTTATCTGGGATAAACTGGACCTACTGTGTCCTTTATGGCTGTAATTGTAAATCATAAAGCTGTAATTGATTCTGATGCTTCCTGTCTTCTAGATGATGGGTGTTATCTTGCTGTTCCCCTGACTCCTGTGTGATGAGATAAACGTTCCAGCATTGTTGAGCTAATGTCAGGCATAGCGAGACTTTCACATGTTCTGAAGATAATATGACTGTTTACCCCTGCAAAAGATTTCACCATGATGTGAAGATGTTGAAGGTGGTTGCTAGGGTACTGTATATTGGGTGGTTACTAGGGCGTTTTTATGGTGTTAGCTGGGGTGTTTTGGGTGGTTGCTTGTGTATTACTATGTCATTTTTAGGGTGTTCTGAGTGGTTACTAGGGTATTGTTACACAGTTGCTGGGGTATTCTGGGTAGTTGCTGTGCAGTTTCTAAGGTGTTCTGGGTGGTTACTAGGGTATTGTTACACAGTTGCTGGGGTATTCTGGGTGGTTGCTATGCAGTTTCTAAGGTGTTCTGGGTGGTTGCTATGCAGTTTCTAAGGTGTTCTGGGTGGTTACTAGGGTATTGTTACACAGTTGCTGGGGTATTCTGGGTGGTTGCTGTGCAGTTTCTAAGGTGTTCTGGGTGGTTACTAGGGTATTGTTACACAATTGCTGGGGCATTCTGGGTGGTTGCTGTGCAGTTTCTAAGGTGTTCTGGGTGGTTACTAGGGCATTGTTACACAGTTACTGGGGTATTCTGGGTGGTTGCTAAAATGTGATGTGGTTGCTAGGTTATGTTGGGTGGTTGCTAGAGTGTTGCTATGCAATTGCTTGGTTGTTCTGGCTGGTTGCTAGGGTCCCTCCTTCATTGTAAGTTTCTTGGCTATTCTAGGTGGTTGCTAGGATGCTATGTGGTTGCTAGGGTGTTGCTATGCAGTTAACTAGGGTGTTCTGGGTGGTTGCTGCTAGCATCCCTCCCTCATTGTAAGTTGCTGGGGTATTCTAGGTGGTTGCTAAAATGTGATGTGGTTGCTAGGGTATTTTGGGTGGTTGCTATAGTGGTTGCTAAGCAATTGCTGGGGTCTTCTGTGTGGTTGCTAGGGCCCCTCCTTCATTGTAAGTCCATGGTTTTTTTCAGAACAGCATAAGCAATTGTTTTAGCAGACACCACTAATAAAAGTAAGTATGACAGAGTGAATTTAGACATTTTATATTGAGAGGCTTTGTGAAATGGTTTTCTCAGATTGCAGGAGGTTTACCGGTATATCGGTCTAATGTCGATTGATTTCTGAGTGTCTCTTTCTCTGTTTATGAGCAGAATCCTGCTGTGGATCACAGGTCTTGTGCACATCCATCAGACAAACCAGAGTCTGCGGTGTCTCCATATGCCTGCCAGAGACGGACGACATTGGACAACCACAATAAGATCTTCACAGTAAGTAAATACATACTGTACACATGCATTGCTATAGATAACATTGTAACCCTGCCGATTGTGATGGTTGTGATTTAAACAGGCCACTGAGAATATTATTTTGCAGTGTTCTTGAGTTATTTTAATCTCTGGCCCACTTGCAGGCAGTATGGACAGAACAGAAGGGGGTTGAACGTACTCAGATGGATGGATTCAGAATGAACTGTCCCAATTAACACACACATTAACTGCTTCAGCTTTACACTATGCTGTGTTTGTTGTCTTTTATGATTGTTGCTCACAACAAACATAAAAAAAAACTTTTATATTAGAACTGGGGTGTTGTGACCATTATAGTGGACTATTTACTTTTAGAAATCGTCCTCTCTGTCAAAAAGAGACTTTCACTGTGCTAAGTAGTTTCTAGTGTGTTATGGGTGGTTACCAGGGTGTTGCTAAGTGGTTTCTATGGTGTTTTGGAAGGTTGCCAAGATGTTGCTAAGCATTTAATAGGGTGTTCTGGGTGGTTACCAGGGAATTGCTAGGTGTTTTCTAGGGTGTTTTAGAAGGTTGCAAGGATGTTTCTAAACAGTTGCTTGGGTGTTCAAAGTGGTTACCAGGGTGTTGTTTAGTGGTTTCCTGTATGTTTTAGGTGGTTGTCTAAGCAGTTGCTAGAGTGTTCTAGGTGGTTACCAGGGCATTGCTAAGTGGTTTCAGTTTTCTGGGTAGTCACCAGGGCATTGGTACAGTAGATGGTTGCTAGAAAGTTCTGGGTGGTTACCAGGGAGTTCCTAGATAGTTTCTAGGGTGTTTTTTGGATGATTGTCAGGATTTTGCTACGTTGTTACTAGGGTGTTCTGGGTAGTTAACAGGGTGTTGCTAGGTGCTTTCTAGGGTGTTTTGGATGATTGTCAGGATGTTGTTAAGCGGTCACTAGAGTGTTCTGGGTGGTTACCGGGGAGTTGCTAGATAGTTTCTAGGGTGTTTTGGATGATTGTCAGGATGTTGCTAAGCCGTTACTAAGGTGTTCTGGGTAGTTAACAGGGTGTTGCTGGGTGCTTTCTAGGGTGTTTTGGATGATTGTCAGGATGTTGCTAAGTCGTTACTAAGGTGTTCTGGTAGTTAACAGGGTGTTGCTAGGTGCTTTCTAGGGTGTTTTGGATGATTGTCAGGATGTTGTTAAGTGGTTACTAGAGTGTTCTGGTGGTTACCGGGGAGTTGCTAGATAGTTTCTAGGGTGTTTTGGATGATTGTCAGGATGTTGCTAACTCGTTACTAGGGTGTTCTGGGTAGTTAACAGGGTGTTGCTAGGTGCTTTCTAGGGTGTTTTGGATGATTGTCAGGATGCAGTTAAGCGGTCACTAGAGTGTTCTGAGTGGTTACCGGGGAGTTGCTAGATAGTTTCTAGGGTGTTTTGGATGATTGTCAGGATGTTGCTAACTCGTTACTAGGGTGTTCTGGGTAGTTAACAGGGTGTTGCTAGGTGCTTTCTAGGGTGTTTTGGATGATTGTCAGGATGTTGTTAAGCGGTCACTAGAGTGTTTTGGGTGGTTACCGGGGAGTTGCTAGATAGTTTCTAGGGTGTTTTTTGGCTAATTGTCAGGATTTTGCTAAGTCGTTACTAGGGTGTTCTGGGTAGTTAACAGGGTGTTGCTAGGTGCTTTCTAGGGTGTTTTGGATGATTGTCAGGATGTTGTTAAGCGGTCACTGGAGTGTTTTGGGTGGTTACCGGGGAGTTGCTAGATAGTTTCTAGGGTGTTTTGTATGATTGTCAGGATGTTGCTAAGTCGTTACTAAGGTGTTCTGGGTAGTTAATAGGGTGTTGCTAGGTGCTTTCTAGGGTGTTTTGGATGATTGTCAGGATGTTGCTAAGTCGTTACTAAGGTGTTCTGGTAGTTAACAGGGTGTTGCTAGGTGCTTTCTAGGGTGTTTTGGATGATTGTCAGGATGTTGTTAAACGGTTACTAGAGTGTTCTGGTGGTTAAAGGGGAGTTGCTAGATAGTTTTTAGAGTGTTTTGGATGATTGCCAGGATGTTGCTAAGTCGTTACTAGGGTGTTCTGGGTAGTTAACAGGGTGTTGCTAGGTGCTTTCTAGGGTGTTTTGGATGATTGTCAGGATACAGTTAAGCAGTCACTAGAGAGTTCTGGGTGGTTACCGGGGAGTTGCTAGATAGTTTCTAGGGTGTTTTGGATGATTGTCAGGATGTTGCTAACTCGTTACTAGGCTGTTCTGGGTAGTTAACAGGTTGTTGCTAGGTGCTTTCTAGGGTGTTTTGGATGATTGTCAGGATGTTGTTAAGCGGTCACTAGAGTGTTTTGGGTGGTTACCGGGGAGTTGCTAGATTGTTTCTAGGGTGTTTTTTGGATGATTGTCAGGATTTTGCGAAGTCGTTACTAGGGTGTTCTGGGTAGTTAACAGGGTGTTGCTAGGTGCTTTCTAGGGTGTTTTGGATGATTGTCAGGATGTTGTTAAGCGGTCACTAGAGTGTTTTGGGTGGTTACCGGGGAGTTGCTAGATAGTTTCTAGGATGTTTTTTGGCTAATTGTCAGGATTTTGCTAAGTCGTTACTAGGGTGTTCTGGGTAGTTAACAGGGTGTTGCTAGGTGCTTTCTAGGGTGTTTTGGATGATTGTCAGGATGTTGTTAAGCGGTCACTAGAGTGTTTTGGGTGGTTACCGGGGAGTTGCTAGATAGTTTCTAGGGTGTTTTGTATGATTGTCAGGATGTTGCTAAGTCGTTACTAAGGTGTTCTGGGTAGTTAATAGGGTGTTGCTAGGTGCTTTCTAGGGTGTTTTGGATTATTGTCAGGATGTTGCTAAGTCGTTACTAAGGTGTTCTGGTAGTTAACAGGGTGTTGCTAGGTGCTTTCTAGGGTGTTTTGGATGATTGTCAGGATGTTGTTAAACGGTTACTAGAGTGTTCTGGTGGTTACAGGGGAGTTGCTAGATAGTTTTTAGAGTGTTTTGGATGATTGCCAGGATGTTGCTAAGTCGTTACTAGGGTGTTCTGGGTAGTTAACAGGGTGTTGCTAGGTGCTTTCTAGGGTGTTTTGGATGATTGTCAGGATACAGTTAAGCAGTTACTAGAGCGTTCTGGGTGGTTACCGGGGAGTTGCTAGATAGTTTCTAGGGTGTTTTGAATGATTGTCAGGATGTTGCTAACTCGTTACTAGGGTGTTTTGGGTAGTTAACAGGGTGTTGCTAGGTGCTTTCTAGGGTGTTTTGGATGATTGTCAGGATGTTGTTAAGCGGTCACTAGAGTGTTCTGGTGGTTACCGGGGAATTGCTAGATAGTTTTTAGGGTGTTTTGGATGATTGTCAGGATGTTGCTAAGTCGTTACTAGGGTGTTCTGGGTAGTTAACAGGGTGTTGCTAGGTGCTTTCTAGGGTGTTTTGGATGATTGTCATGATGCAGTTAAGCGGTCAGTAGAGTGTTCTGGGTGGTTACCGGGGAGTTGCTAGATAGTTTCTAGGGTGTTTTGGATGATTGTCAGGATGTTGCTAACTCGTTACTAGGGTGTTCTGGGTAGTTAACAGGGTGTTGCTAGGTGCTTTCTAGGGTGTTTTGGATGATTGTCAGGATGTTGTTAAGTGGTTACTAGAGTGTTCTGGGTGGTTACAGGGGAGTTGCTAGATAGTTTTTAGGGTGTTTTGGATGGTTTCCAGGATGAGCTAGAGGGTCCAACCACACCCTAACACTACCCATAACCCCATCTCTAAACTTAACTCCACCCATTAGGTTTTCAGAGGCGGAGCTGGACTAGGTCAAGCTCCGCCCATTACGTCCAGAGAGGAGGAGCTCTGCAGTGAGCATCACTTGATTAATCATACAAATCACCAGTCAGCCTTTGTTTTGTCTTGTAATTTTGCGTCTGGAAGGTTAGAACCTGTTATCAGTTGTCAAGCAAAACTTCTGTGCTTTAAATATTTATTTGACACTTGAACATAGACCCAACAGATTCACCTTGAGCTTCTCCGTGGCAAATCTTGAGACGCCGCCAGAACTGCTAAACTTTCTGTGTTCAGAGCCAGAATTAGACTGACAAACACCAGAGGTTTAAGAGCTTTTGGATGCGCGAGACGTCGCTCATGCTTCTCCTGATTATTACAGCCAATGTGTTGTCACGCCGTGATTCTTTGAACATTAATCAACAGAAAAACAGTGCAAGATTACACTTTGTTTCAGATGTGACATTTCTGCAAACTCACATTTTGTGATCGGCAACATTAAAAAATCAATTATGATGAAAGAGAAAAACACCCAAGACTGGCGAGGTGGGGTGAACCGTAACCGAGAGCTCAGATTAAAATCTCTTCTGAATTTCACTGGCAAATATGATATTTTAATGGGAAACAGAGACTTGATTGTCTATTGCCAGGAGAGAAAAACATGTGCAATGCAAACACATTCTTGAGAATAATGAGGGAGCACAAAAACAGCAGCATGAGATGAGCTACAAAAACACTGCAAATATCATATGAGTGAATTTTAGTCTTATATATTTAATTATTTAACTGTTGCATCAAAGTTTTCTTTTTAAAATATTGCGTCATGACATGCGGTCAACACATAACGTGAACAATCATATCACTTCAACTCATTTTAACTGCTACTTATTTCTACATCGTCATCATATAAATGATTTAGAGGCATTTAAACAACTCTTACATCAGTTCTCGACTCAAATCGGAGCTTCAAATCTCCCGGAGCAAAACAAGCATCTGCTCGCGTCAGAGGTTCCCGGAGAAAAGAAAGTTCTAGAATGCGCTGCTCTCTAAAAGTGCCGGTCTTTTTATTAAATTTAGGTCTTTTTAATCAGTTTGATCCACATTCTGTGCATAATTCAAATTTAAGTTTTGCTTTTCATGCCACTGATGTGAAGTTGAGCGTTTAGTCTCTGTTCTGTTTTACTGATGGTAAGGTGTGAGCGTGTAACTGGTGTGCACTGTGCAGACAGAACAGAAAACACATGAGCATGATGGATCCACCCAAGTTTAATTCTGTGAGGTGTCAATCACACAACTGTGATTCCCAGGCTCCTCAGAGTCGGCAATATTGATTTGATCCTCGTCTTCTCTCACTCAACCATTGCACAACATTTCAATAGCAATTTTGCATGTTTGTCCAGCTTTTGCATTTCCCACGAACACCCTGAACACAGCCACACAGCAAAAAGCTAATCCTACCAAAAAAATAGCATTTCGTACACACACTTTTTGGTATTTTTTTTATTGTTTTTGAAAGAAGTCTCTTCTGCTTTATTTTGCTGCACTTTATTACACTGCAAAAACAGTTCTATTGTCGAGTCAAATCAAGTCACCTTTATCTATAAAGCGCTTTTTACAATACAGATTGTTTTAAAGCAGCTTTACAGTGATAACAGGAAAATAATGCAACAAAGTTTGTTTCGACTGTATCTAGAAGAAAATAGTGTCATAGTCCAGCAAGTGTTTTCTATGGAAGCTTGTTTCCACCACAGAATAAAACATTTTAAAAGATAATTGCGACTTTTTATTGCAACTTTTTATTGCGACTTTTTATGTTTTTTATCTGCGAGTTTACATCTCACAATTCTGACTTTATAACAAGCAATTCTGACTTTATATCACGTAATTCTGACTTTATATCACATAATTCTGACTTTATAACACGTAATTCTGACTTTATATCTCACAATTCTGACTTTATATCACGCAATTCTGACTTTATATCACGTAATTCTGACTTTATAACACGTAATTCTGACTTTATAACACGTAATTCTGACTTTATATCACGCAATTCTGACTTTATATCATGCAATTATGCCTTTATATCACGTAATTCTGACTTTATATCACATAATTCTGACTTTATAACACGTAATTCTGACTTTATATCTCACAATTCTGACTTTATATCACGCAATTTTGACTTTATATCATGTAATTCTGACTATATCTCGCAATTCTGACTTTATATCTCGCAATTCTGACTTTATATCACGCAATTGTGACTTTATATCACGTAATTCTGACTTTATATCTCGCAATTCTGACTTTATATCACGCAATTGTGACTATATCACGTAATTCTGACTTTATATCACGCAATTGTGACTTTATAACAAGCAATTCTGACTTTATATCACGTAATTCTGACTTTATAACACGTAATTCTGACTTTATATCTCACAATTCTGACTTTATAACAAGCAATTCTGACTTTATATCACGTAATTCTGACTTTATATCACGTAATTCTGACTTTATAACACGTAATTCTGACTTTATATCACGCAATTCTGACTTTATATCATGCAATTATGCCTTTATATCACGTAATTCTGACTTTATAAAACGCAATTGTGCCTTTATATCACGTAATTCTGACTTTATAAAACAATTGTGACTTTATATCGCACAATTCTGACTTTATATCACGCAATTCTGACTTTATGTCACGTAATTCTGACTTTATAAAACGCAATTGTGCCTTTATATCACGTAATTCTGACTTTATATCACGTAATTCTGACTTTATAAAACGCAATTGCGACTTATCACATAATTCTGACTTCATATCATGCAATTGTGACTTTATATCACGTAATTCTGACTTTATAAAATGCAATTGTGACTTTATATCTCGCAATTCTGACTTTATATCTCGCAATTCTGACTTTATATCACGCAATTGTGACTTTATATCACGCAATTGTGACTTAATATCACGCAGTTGTGACTTTATATCACGCAATTGTGACTTAATATCACGTAATTCTGACTTTATATCATGCAATTCTGACTTTATATCTCGCAATTCTGACTTTATATCACGCAATTCTGACTATATCACGCAATTCTGACTTTATATCTTGCAATTCTGACTTTATATCATGTAATTCTGACTTTATATCTCGCAATTCTGACTATATCACGCAATTCTGACTATATCACGCAATTCTGACTTTATATCTTGCAATTCTGACTTTATATCACGCAATTTTGACTTTATATCATGTAATTCTGACTATATCTCGCAATTGCGACTTTATAACACGTAATTCTGAGATAAAAAGTCGCAATTACCTTTTTTATTCTGTGGCGGAAACAAGCTTCCATAGTTTAAAATTTGAACATATTTTTTTAAAATGTATTTTATTCCTGTGATGCAAAGCTGAATTTTCAGCATCATTGCTCCAGACTTTAGTGTCACATGACTTTCCCCCTCTTTTTCTCTCTCTCTCTCTGTCTCTTGCATTCTTTCATCATGGCTTCCTTGAAGACTCTAGTCTTTCAGTTACATCACTCCATCTTTCCCAGGCCTTCACATCAGTCAATATATCGGCATGTAGCGGCACTGGCCGACACCGTGTGAATGAACACAGTCTGATTGGATGTGGAGGGTGTAAACACGCATTAATGAGCAGGAGCAGGAACAGGCTGGCGACGCGTGTTTGTTTTTCATCTCTTGGCCTTTGGTGCCTCAGCGATGGTGTTTCTCACCCGCATGAATCGATCTGTGTAACGACCCCGTGGGCCGAGCTCTCCAGAACCCTGTTCTTCATCATACAGCAGACGCCAGGCACAGGCACGTTTGCTAATGAAAGCCAACACACATAGACAATCTTTAAAGTGTTATGTGTCGGGTGTTTGCATGATATGCTGGTCATTATGTGTGTTGCTGCATGGATGAAAGTGTCTGGAAAGCTTTTGTGTCCACTATTTGCTGCTTGTTTCAGAGCTGTTCTATTTTTGTGGCCGTATAATAAAAGTCCCTCTATGAAAAATGCTCATGTTGTGCGGGCAGGAATGCATCTGTATGTTCTGGCACTGATTCAAGAGCGCATTATGGAGAATATATTCTGACATAAATAAAGGATTGGTTGTGAAGTCAACGGTTGAGTCCACTTGTCAAAACTGGAAATAGATTTTCCCTGGAGTCAGGAAAGATTTACTGACATATCATCTTACATAGGCAGTGTTTTGAGTTTAAAGTTCGGTCCACATTGCAGTTTGTTTTAACCAAAATCTCATATTGTTTAGTAGATTTGGTTTTACACTTACCTTGCAACCGTTGAAATGTGTGCTCTATATAGTATGAATGTAATCTGGACGTCAGTGATGTAAAGTATTTGAGTAAATGTAATTATTTTCTGTATTTAAGTATCTTTTTGGCTATACTTTGTAGTTTTACTGAGTATCAAAGATATATAGCAACTTTAATCTCTACTTGAGTACATTTTTGAATTAGTAAATGTACTTTTTACTCCAATATATTTGTGAAGAGAAATGCTCGTTACATTTTGCCTGGCACCACTTTTTCTGCAGCAGTTTATTTCTGCTATAAAGAAGTGATATCGCCGTCTAAGGGCATTAAGGGACTATATCTTGTTTGTTTTGCCCTTATACTCACCCAAACTTCTCAACAAGGCTACTTTACACAAGTGCATTAGCGGGTAGTTGCTCAATCGCAGGTGTTTGATTACAGAGATGAGGTCATGATGAGGTAATGTTGAGGTCATGATGAGGTCATGATGAGGCCATGATGAGGCCATGATGAGGTCATGATGAGGTCATGATGAGGCCATGATGAGCCCATGATGAGGTCATGATGAGGTCATGATGAGGCCATGATGAGGTCATGATGAGGCCATGATGAGGCCATGATGAGGCCATGATGAGGTCATGATGAGGCCATGATGAGGTCATGATGAGGTCATGATGAGGCCATGATGAGGCCATGATGAGGCCATGATGAGGTCATGATGAGGCCATGATGAGGTCATGATGAGGTCATGATGAGGCCATGATGAGGCCATGATGAGGCCATGATGAGGCCATGATGAGGTCATGATGAGGTCATGATGAGGCCATGATGAGGCCATGATGAGGCCATGATGAGGCCATGATGAGGTCATGATGAGGCCATGATGAGGTCATGATGAGGTCATGATGAGGCCATGATGAGGTCATGATGAGGCCGAAACCAGCACATCCAGTGCAAGAAGACTTTGATTATTACATTTTTACTTAACATTATTTTATTTATCCACTATATTGAAGAGACTTTTTTGAAGGATATTGGTTTACTTATGCCCTTTTTGAGCACTTGAGCTTAACTGAGACTTGAGTGTTTGTGGATGTGACCTTGATAGACCTTGATTAATTGCAATATTGAGGTATTCAGTTTTATTTTGATTTTAGAAAATAAATGTGAGCGCTTTCCTCACAAATCAACTGTTTGTTGTTTTTCACTAGCATGTATCTTGGGACTAGTTGATCTTTGAGCCTACGTTCATTATGAGTAAAATACTTAGGTACTGTTAAAATTAGATACTCTAAGACTTTTACGCAAATCGTATTGAAATTGGTGACTTCTAATGGAGTCATTTTTGTTGTAAGGTACCTGTACTTTTACTCTAGTATGGTTTTCAAGTACTCTTTACACCCGCTGGACGTTCTGCATCCACCATGTTGTCATTGTCATGTGACCTACGGCATCACTGTCATTCACAAATCCTCTCCCGTGGCCTCATGGGATATTAAACTGGGAATCGCGCTGGAAGTAGTAGGTCATCCGGGTAATTTTTGCCTAGTGTTCTATGAATACTATGAATTCGGTCATACTTCTCGGCTCAGATACTTTTTTTCGCCTACTATATAGTATGGAAGTCGGCATATTCTGACTGAGCGCAAGAACAGCCCATTTGATCAACATTGCGTTGTTGTTTTTCTTTTCTTTCCTTATTGGAAGCTGTAGGTTGTTGATTTGAGGGAGGATCTTATTGGGGTAATAACAGTGTGGAATGATAATTTCATAAAATCAGTGTTATTATCTGTTGATTTGATTTTCCATGCAGAAAAATCCAATAAAGAAATTTGAAATAAAGAACAGCCCATTTGTCTAATTGAAGCAACCAATCACAGATAGTTTTGTTTTTATGTGCCATTTGAAGGCATGATGATGTGAAATAAAAGTTTCAATTTTATGTATAGGTGTATATATAGGTTATTAATAATATTAATATAAGTTTCTTGGAAGTTGCATAGCATCCAAGCGGCAACCTTCCTGTCTCTCTCTTAAATCCAACACAGAAGTGACTTAAACTGCAATTCATCGACTGGCCACTAGAGACCGGCTGCAAAAGAGACTCGATCTCATAGACCTCCATGTTAAAATGCCCAACTTTACAGCAGAAAAAAATATGTTTACAGTTCGTACAAAAATTGGTTTGGTCTATATAGCTAATTTTGCCCTTCATGACAACTGTGAGGGGGGTGATTTTTTTTTTTAACAATAATTCATCCGTTTAAATTATATTTAAGGGCGTGGCCACTTGAGTGACAGATGGATTGCTGCTGATGTCACTACTAGCCGTTTGTCTGCTGTCTGTTAGCGTCACGTCACCTCAGCTAATCCGTTTATCTGAGAGTGACGAAATGACGAAAGCTGACAAAATGGCGTCAGCCGGCTCCGCCCACTTTGGGCTTCAAAAATGCTCTTTAGAAACTTATGGGTGACGTCACGGACACTACGTCCATATTTTTTTACAGTCTATGATAGCATCAGACAAATATTGTAGATTGAAACTTTAATCTTCTGCTATTTTGGCCGTTGTTGTGTGCAATATAATCAAATGCTCTTTCAGACTAACCTTCAGATAACCTAGAGTATGAGTTTGATTTTAATTCTCTACTGGGGGAAAAAAAATCAATAAGTAAAAAAAATCAACATTGCAAGCTAAACTTGGGTCTTCACCAAACTAGTATAGAATATCTTAGTCTTATTACATAGACTCCCACTCTTTCATCATATGCTCAATGCTAATATAATATTATGCCATTATATCAGCAGACACTGGAGATGTGTGTTCATCAAAGCAGCAGATCTCGTCTTGAGTGCTCTTGTTAGAAGTGCGCTCAAGTGAGTTTCCTTTGGCACAGCAGGAGCTCAAACACACACACTTTTCACACACTCTCCCGCTGTCCTCACACTCCAGGACACAAGCTTACGGCACAGCAGGACTCGACCCCATGACCTCGGCATTACCAGCTCGCTGCTCTCATTAACCAGTACGAGAGGAGCCCCGTGTGTGTGTACATGTACCGGAGACTGTGTGTGTTTTTGGTGTCAAGGGTGTTGTGTATGTCATGGTTGAGAGGGTTTTTAAATATGTCTGGGCACATTCATGTCATGAAAACTAAGCGGGTGCATGTATTGATTCACACCGGCCCGTTGTACATACTAAATGTGTGGTGGTGTTCCTGACAAACCTCAGTACTCAAGGGGGCGATAGAGTTTCCTTCAAGCTAGTGTGCTCTTGATTGTGTTTTTGGGCTCTACTAGAACAGGTTGTCCAATGAAGCACACTGAGAAGAGCATAAGGTCAGATTATATTTGAGTAATTTTAATTTTGATGGTTAAATATGTATGTGTGCATGTGTTTTGCATTTAAATAGCCCCTATTATGCCCTTTTCAGTCTTGATGATGTTTTCAGGCTCTACTAGAACAGGTTTTCCTGCTTGAATGTTGATTATTTTCCTCATATTCTCCATTGTTGCGGCTCCTCCCTTCCCAGTCTGTCAGTAACACTCTGTTTAGTTCCTGTCTCTATGAAGCCCCTCCTTCTAAAAAGCACACTGTGCTCTGATTGGTTGACTGGAGCAGTGTGTTGTGATTGGTGGAGTGCTTTGTGTGTTTGGGAAATGTCCCGCCTCTTACCATAACCGCCAGTTTCAACACTCTACTAATTAACTTTTCATTGACAATTAAACACATTTTCCCACGATGGTCACAGGTTTCATGGCACTATCACTGTACAATATGTACAATTTATATAAATAAGAATATAAAGGAATAAATAGACGTGTCCAAGCTTTTGCCTTGAGCTTTAATCGGGTTGGTTTCACTTTAAAAGAGTGATTTCATGAGTGTTTTAAATTAACAGATGAACAGCACACTGTTGTTCATCTCTCTCTTAATATATGTTGTTGTGTGAACATGTGCGCGTTCCAGCGGCCCTCAGGGAAATGCTTGTGAACGAGTGGAAAATGACAGGTTCCTCTCCACTGATCACAGACCCATGAGTGTCTGTGAGGTCATCTGAAAAACACCCTGGCACAGAAGCACAGCATGATGGGAGGAATACAGAGGAGCGAGTGCCCCACACACACACACACACACACAGAGTGCCAAGGCACGGGTCAGTGCGCAGACAGTGTAAACCTACACCGGACTCTTCTTTCTTCTCTCATCTGTTTTCTCCGGCTGACTTTTATTTGACCTTTCTGCAATTTATCCTCATTCATATTTCCTGTGTTTTTCTCACTTCATCTGCTGCTGTCACTCTTCACTGTAGGATGCGTTGGAGGTCCTGGCGGAGAACATGGAGTTCATTGGGAACCGAGGGCCATGTCTGGCGTTTCGAAAGGCCGCTTCGGTGCTCAAGAGTCTCTGTGCTCCTTTACAACACCTGGAGGAGACGCACTGCCTGCCGTGTCTGGGGGAACACAGCAAAGCCATCCTGGAGGTGCAGTACGAGACACTCACTCACTCACTCACTCACACACACACACACACACACACACACACACACACACACACACACACACACACACACACACACACACACACACACACTCACCTCACTAAAGCACTGCCCACACTTATGCCGCGGTAATTATTGGGGTCGAATCGATCACCGTTCTTAAATATGGGGGTGATGAGTCCTACAGACCATCTCAGGGAAGAGTCCAGACCATAAAACCAGATTAAATAATTTGGCTAGAGTTTTAATCATGCTGGGACTCCTGAGTTTAAGCATTTCGTTATTAATGTGATCTTGTCCACATGCTTTCTTCAATTTAAGATTTTTAATATGTTCTAATATTTCAGAACTCACTCACTCACTCACTCACTCACTCACTCACTACCTCACTCACTCACTCACTCACTCACTCACTACCTCACTCACTCACTCACTCACTCACTACCTCACTCACTACCTCACTCACTCACTCACTCACTCACTACCTCACCCCACTACCTCACTCACTCACTCACTCAACTCACTCACTCACTCACTCACTCACTCACTCACTCACACTCACTCAACTCACTCACTCACTCACACACACACTTATTCACTCACTCACTCACTCAACTCACTCACTCACTCACCTCACTCACTCACTCACTCACTCACTCACTCACACACACACACACACACACACACACACACACACACACACACACACACACACACACACACACTCACTCACTCACTCACTCTCTCACTACCTCACTCACTAACTCACTACCTCACTCACTCACTCACTCACTCACTACCTCACTCACTACCTCACTCACTCACTCACTCACTCACTACCTCACTCACTACATCACTCACTCACTCACTCACTCACTCAACTCACTCACTCACTCACTCACTCACTCACTCACACTCACTCAACTCACTCACTCACTCACACACTTATTCACTCACTCACTCAACTCACTCACTCACTCACTCACCTCACTCACTCACTCACTCACTCACTCACTCTCTCACTACCTCACTCACTAACTCACTACCTCACTCACTCACTCACTCACTCACTCACTCACTCACTCACTCACTCACTCACTCACTACCTCACTCACTACCTCACTCACTCACTCACTCACTCACTCACTCAACTCACTCACTCACTCACTCACTCACTCACTCACTCACTCACTCACTCACACTCACTCAACTCACTCACTCACTCACACACTTATTCACTCACTCACTTAACTCACTCACTCACCTCACTCACTCACTCACTCACTCACTCACACACACACACACACACACACACACACACTCACCTCACTCACTCACTCACCTCACTCACTCACTCACTCACTCACTCACTCACACTCACTCAACTCACTCACTCACTCACACACTTATTCACTCACTCACTCAACTCACTCACTCACTCACCTCACTCACTCACTCACTCACTCACTCACTCACTCACACACACACACACACACACACACACTCACCTCACTCACTCACTCACTCACTCACCTCACTCACTCACTCACTCACACACACACACACACACACACACACACACACACATATTACTGAGGGTCACTGTGGTGGTAGTCTCTCTCTCTCTCTCTCTCTCTCTCTCTCTCTCTGAAACCGCATCATCAGTCAGCTGACCCCGTCTGAGGTCATCAGAGCAGCTCTTCTCCTGCTGAGGGTTTAATACACCTTCACATCACTGCTGTTATTTTCCTGAGGGGGAAACAGAAAGACATTGTGCTGAAAGAAAAACAAAACATTTCACAAACAGAAGTTTGTTAGATTTTAAATAAGATAAAGCATCGGAATCTCAGGTCAACCTGTCAAGAACATGTCCGGGTAATATTTAATAATTTCTTTGTTATAAAAATGTATTGTCATGACAGTTAAGCACGTTCCCCTAAAATTCTCAGTACAGTAGTGTGAAAAAATTTAAGTTGTAATTTATGTAATTTTGTAAATTAATAATTTATATAATTTTGAAGTCCCCCTGTATATAATAATTAAAAAATTTCAAACTCATTTTTGATCACCAAAATTACATAAACGTTTTTTCCTTGAAAAAATCTTTGTGTCTTGAAATATCTTGGATGTAACTCAAGATAACTTGAGTGTAACTCGACACCCTTGCCTCATTTAGTATACGCGGTTCTATGAATATGCAAATGAGCCCCGCCTCCACTCACTCACTCAACTCAGAGATCCACTGGTTGACGATCACACGTTGATCTGATTGGTTACAAGGTAGTTTGTGACGTCAGAAACACCAGCGATTTCAAAGCGTGTTTTTGAGACTGTCTTTGGTTCACTGCAGTTTTAAGGAGAAAATACTCAGCAATGCTGTCGACTTATGAATTTACACATGGTTTGTCTTAAAGCATATTAAAAACACCACATAGGCATATAAACAACATTAAAAACAAATATATAAATACATTTTTATTATAAAACAGTTATTTTAAATTGAAATATTTCACAATATTACTGTTTTTGATCAAATAAATGCAGCCTTTGTGAGCAGAAGCAACTATAAAACAATACAAAATGTTAATTATTCCAAACTTTGGAGTGGTAGTGTGTGTATAACTTTATACTCAGGATTTATAGATTATATTCAGATTTCATATAATTATGTACTATTTGGCCTTATATGTATATAATAATAATTACATTTATATTTGAGCAGAGATGTGTGCTTGTGAGTGTGTTTGTTTGACAGCTTAAGTCTGGAGAATACAAGAAAGAGCTTGTAATATTATGCCGTTTTAAAAATTAAAGGCAATTAGCTTTTAATAATTGAGTGACGTGTGACAAATGTTGTAGGATTCCTGACAGTGTGTTCAGTAGTAACACATCAAATTAACTCTCTTGCCCTTCGTGAATAATCTAATGCTTTATATTTCTCTGATGATATTGAATTGTGTGCAGTTTAAGTTGACTCTCATTAATAGGAAGGAAGTGTGCTTGATTGGAAAGTCAGTCATTACCGTCCACGTTTACAGTGATAAATGTGTTTCCAACACACTCCGAATGTGATTAATACACTGGTTCTGGTTCCTGCAGGCGGAGAAACTGTAAGACAGTCAATAAAGCATCTTCACAACAGCGCGAGAGCTATGGGAGACAACGCAATGAGCATTTCATTAGAGTTATTAAGCTGCAGTTAACCCGGACTGTGTGTGTGTGTGCAGATTATTTACAGTTACCGTGTTTAATCATAACAGGATTTAAACTGGATGTAATTGTTTGTGCATGACAGTGGCACATAACAAACTGCGCATCTGTCTTGGTCTTTATCTAGGAGATCTTTGAATGCGGATCATCCTCCAGAGTTGAAGACATACTGAATGACGAGAGGTACCGAACTATGAAGGTAAAGTAAATCTCTCTGGGACTTCAGAGCTTAGCAGGTGTAGAAGTGAGTGTGTGTGTGTGTTTATATGCGTCTGGTAATGTTTGTGTCTCAGTTGTTCAGCAGTGTGTTCGGGGTCGGGCCCAAAACCGCGGAGAGCTGGTACCATAGAGGACTCAGGACGTTTGAACAGGTTCTGTCTGAACCCAGTATCAGACTGAACCGCATGCAGACCGCAGGTAAATGATGTCAAAGTCACGTCAGAGTTCAGACTTGTTAAAGTCTCCCTGTAGTCAATCATTTTATCCCTTAAAAATCATCTTTGATCACCAAAATGACATATTTCAAAGATTTTTCCTTGAAAAAAAATCGTCATGTCTTAAAATATCTTGAATGTAACTCGACACCCTTGCCTCATTTAGTATACGTGGTTCTATGAATATGCAAATGAGCCCCGCCTCCACTCACTCACTCAGCTCAGAGATCCACTCGTTGACGATCACATGTTGACGTATTAGTTTTTAGAAAGCTATTTTTCAGCATGGTGATGATTTTAAAAACCGCTTGTTGCATGAATCACAATTTGTAAAATACATTTTTATTCACCCCAAGTAAACAGAATATCATTGCATTTTAATGGCTTTTTGGACATTGTCCTATTATAAAAACACATTTTTGGACATATACCATGGTGATACTATGTTATATATTATATACACTCCTTAAAACTGCAGTGAACCAAAGACAGTCTCAAAAACACGCTTTGAAATCGCTGGTGTTTCTGACGTCACAAACTACCTTGTAACCAATCAGATCAACGTGTGATCGTCAACCAGTGGATCTCTGAGCTGAGTGAGTGAGTGGAGGCGGGGCTCATTTGCATATTCATAGAACCGTGTATACTAAATGAGGAAAGGGTGTCGAGTTACATTCAAGATATTTTAAGGCATGAAGAAATTTTTTTTCAAGGACATTTTTTTTAAAGGTGAACTAAGTAACTTTTTTATCTTAACCGAACAGCTTCGGAGTCATTGGAATGGTTATATGACTGTTTTCGGGTTGAATGGTGGTCTTCTCGCACCCCCCGAGCGCCTGTGAGCGGAAAAACCACACTTGCAACTTTGGGCCGGTGTGGTGAAGTATCCGGTCACTCTGAAGTGATGGGTCCGGGCTGAGGACCCAAGCAATCCGATTGGTTCAAAGCACGTTTTATGGGTAATCGCTTTAGTGCCTGGTTACAAATCATACAAAATCACTTTATTATAGAAGACGTTTGTACTACGTTATAACGAGTCATTAATGTATTTAATGTATTTTAAATAATACGTTTCATATACTAGTATTTAACCGAAGCTATAGATTGTGAAATTAAACATTTCTCGTTGTTAGTGTGTTTTTTAGTTAGCTTAGATAGTAGCATAGCATACAGCTAACGTTATCCGATGATCGTGCTATGAGATTTACCTGATCTTATACTGCACTGATACTGCCTTACCGTATCGCGAGAACAGATTTAGATCAGGCATACTACTGGCATACTAATTGGGTCCTCAGCCCGGAGCCATCACTTCAGAGTGACCGAATACTTCACCACACCGGCGGGAAGTATCGCGTGATATCAGGTCTCGCGATGTAACGAATTGCTTTACGGCACTGCACACATACACTATCTAAACATTTATATGCTGGCCTTCTGTGTGTCATACATACCTCAGTGGACATGGCTCCGTGCGTTCGCCGGCTTCTTTGAAAACAAATGCACAGGACCAGCGGGAGAAGATGGTAGGGGGGCGAGTCGCCAACGATTGTAGTTTTAAAGGATACAATTATTGACGACAGGGGAACTTTAAATAATCGCAGTACATATTGAATTGGCAGATAAATATTGTACTATAGAATTCCCAGCCATATATTTACTTGTTACTCTAATGTACTTCCAGGAATACAATGTTTTTACTATGCACATAAACATTCACCAGTGTATGTGTCCAAAGCAATATAGTGTGGATTCAGGTTAATTGGGAGAGTTTTTGCCATTGAGATGACAGGGGAAAAGAGTCCCAGTTTACCATCTCTGTTTTTTTTTATCGAGTTTATGCTTTCACAGAAGTATTTGAATTTATTTAAGCCAGACCTCCCTCTCTTTCACTCTCAGAATAAAAACATGATAAATGTTCCTGCCAAACCCCAGTCATCATTTCCTGGTCATTTTTATGCAGCCGTCGGCCTCGGAGTGTGTGTGTCTGGGACAGAAGGCTTCTGTGCCGCTGAAATCACTGTGTTTAACGCATGTTCACCACTTCAGTTTTCAAGTCTGTCATGTCTGGGAGTGTTGTGCGCCGAAACCTCCTGGAAGATAAATATGCTTATCAATCAGTCCGGTTCCATTGAGCATCACATACTGTATTAAAACCCTCCTGGGAGTCGCGAGGACGTGGGAAAATGTGACAGTTTTGCTGGTTATAAATTCAGAGCTCATCAATCAGACTGAGAAAAGGCCAGTCGTGTTCCCGCTGTCATCTCGTCTATGAATTATGATGTGATTTCATTGTTACCTTTTGAAGCGATTACCTTACCTGACCCGTTGTTTTATGGCCTCGGGTCCTAATATGGATGTATGATGGAGGGTTGTATTGTTAATTACTGATTGTTTTGGAAAATCTACTGTAAAAGGAAAGTTTAATGAGGCAGAGATTGTTTCCCAACTCACACCGCTACTGTTTTTCAGTCGTCAGGCCCCGTAATTTTCCACCGCTGTCTTCAGGCGCTCATTTACGACCTGCTGATCTATAAACAACACGCCGGCTTCAAACAATTATGCAGATTTGGTTTGTGAGATTTCCAGTCGGGTGAGAGGCGGTGCAGACGCTCGCTTGTTGGAAGAGTCTCGGTGTTGGAAGTGATTTCTCTGGCTGTGTGCTTGTGATGGCTATATTTTGAAATTCTCACTTATACAAAACATAAATGTTGAAAACAAGTGTAAAACTTCAGTGAATGTGATGCTTTTCTCTAAAAGTGCTTTATCTATTATTGAAATGGCAAAATATATGAAAAAGTTTGTCATGGTTTTATTCATATTTTAAAAAGATTTGTATTTCATGTAAATGCTGTTCTTTTGAACTTTCTATTCATCAAAGAACCCTAAAAAAAAAAAGAATCACGGTTTCCACTGAAATATGAAGCAGAACAACTGTTTTCAACATTGATAATAATCATAAATGTTTCTTAAGCATTTAATCATCATATTAAAATGATTTCTGAAGGATCATATGACGCTAAGACTGGAGTAATGACGCTGAAAATTCAGCTTTGATCACAGGAATAACTTTTTTAGAATATATATTCACATAGAAAACACTTGTAATAATATTTAAAAAATGTTACTGTATTTTTGATCAAATAAATGCATCCTTTGTAAGCAGAAGAGACTTCTTTCAGAAACATTAAAAATTATTCTCAGACTTTCTTGCAAAATATTAATTTATGTACAAATATATAACTATAAATTCCCGTTTGCTAACCGCGACTTTGATTGATGGATCTCTCCACTATTTTGGGCGACTTACATTTTACATTTACTTTTATGCATTTGGCAGATGATTTTAAGTCTTTCACTCAAATTGCTTTATCACTAAAAATAATTTTCTCTGTGTAGAAAATTAATATGATTTTTACTTGTGGAATCTGTCGGCTGTGCTCTATTAAGTGTGACAGCAGCACAGCGAAGGAGATTACAATATCAAGAGCAGATCAAACAAGCCAATATGAAAACTTATAAAGATATAAAAAAATAACACTTATAAAGCAGGTTTTTGGACATTTACCATATGGTAGTACCATATTTAGATTTTGTGCATGTGCTGCTATTCTTTAAGGTAAATACCGTAGTCAATTATGGTATGATTCATATATTTGATTCAAAGAAGGTTAACAGCACTGGGATGTGTGCGTGATCTCAAGAGGCATTGAGGTCTGTAATTAATGTTTCTCACACAAACCACTAGTGAGAGACACTCGTTGAACAAATAGAGGATGAGCTAATAAACACTTGATAGTGAAACTGTTGGATTGTGTGTTTTGGCGATAGATTCAGTGCTGAAACTGCACTATTAAATCACTTTTAATGGTGTTCAACTGTCCAGAACAGCATGAAAGTGCAGGCGTCATATTTGTAGACGGCATTGAACTCTAATTTGAGAATAACCCATAATTAACAGTAAAGTTGCCAGGTCAACCATGACTACTATTGCTAATAGTTAGTGTTAGTGATGTGATGAAACCCCTAAACTCTACACAAAAATATTTAGACCTAAATTTAAGATTTGTGTGTTTTAATTGCATATTAAGGTGGAGACTGGTTTGTTTTAATTCACATGATCTTGATAATTAGTTAATTGTGAACACCCCCAGAAAGCAATAGCCATCATTTCACCGTCTAGGTTAACTATAGACCCAATAGAGTCCGGCTATGAGGAACCCACTTCTAGCCAAAATAACCTTGAATTTGGTTACATGTAGTTTTTGCCAAAATACTGTAACTTGCGAGATGTATGATATTCCATCATGTAAGCAAAGTAAACAGTGATTACAAGGTGTTTGGTTTCATTACTTCACTCATTTCATTTCTTTATCTAATTGATGACTAGTCTATTCTTGGGCTATGGTCTATTACATTTTCACTGACAGCCCAAATTTTGCCTTGTTTTAGCCTAGACGTCTGAGCTGTGTTTGGACGGCTATTAGAAGTCTTTTAAATGCAAAATTGCTTGCTGGGCCACATAAAAAAATAGCATCATGGTGGAGAGTTTTCCTAGGTAAACACATCTCACGTTTTCTTCAGACAGTGTAAAAGTTTAGTTTGTGCAACACTTCTTGGGTGTTTGTCAGTAAATCTTGTATTCATCCGCTCTTGTTGCAGGGTTCTTGTTCTACGAGGACATCAGTAAGCCGGTGAGCAGGACTGAGGCCAGCGCGCTGAAGATTATAGTGGAAGAAGCTGTTATCTGTGTAAACCCACACGCCACCGTCCACATTACTGGAGGATTCCGCAGGTAATCACTGGTTCCTCGAAGAAGAGTAAATATTAGTGGTTTGTGTCTGTTTATGTCAGTTCACTGGTGTGTGATTTGTGTTTTTTTTTATGGAGCAACATTTCTGTCATGAAAACTCTTGGATTGTTTGGGATGGAAATGAATATGACAATGTAAATATGTTTGGTCTTGGCCGAATAGATCTGCTACACTGTTATTGCTGCTGATTTTGGTTATTGCTGCTGATTTTGGTTATTGCTGCTGATTTTGGTTATTGCTGCTGCTGTTGTTATTGTTGATGATTTTGGTTATTGCTGCTGAATTTGGTTATTGCTGCTGCTGTTGTTATTGTTGCTGATTTTGGTTATTGCTGCTGTTGTTGTTGCTGATTTCGGTTATTGCTGATGTTGTTATTGTTGCTGATTTTGGTTATTGCTGCTAATTTTGGTTATTGCTGATGCTGTTGTTATTGCTGCTGATTTTGGTTATTGCTGCTTTTGTTATTGCTGCTGCTTTTAGTTATTGCTGTTGTTATTGTTGCTGATTTTGGTTATTGCTGCTGATTTTGGTTATTGCTGCTGCTGTTGTTATTGCTGCTGATTTTGGGTATTGCTGCTGATTTTGGTTATTGCTTCTGCTGTTATTGATTTTGGTTATTGCTGCTGCTGATTTTTGGTATTGCCGCTGATTTTGGTTATTGCTGCTGCTGTTATTGCTGCTGATTTTGGTTATTGCTGCTGATGCTGTTATTGCTGCTGATTTTGGTTATTGCTGCTGATTTTGGTTATTGCTTCTGCTGTTATTGATTTTGGTTATTGCTGCTGATTTTGGTTATTGCTGCTGATTTTGGTTATTGCTTCTGCTGTTATTGCTCCTGATTTTGGTTATTGCTGCTGCTGCTGTTATTGTTGCTGATTTTGGTTATTGCTGCTGCTGTTTTTATTGCTGCTGCAGTTATTGCTGCTGATTTTGGTTATTGCTGCTGATTTTGGTTATTGCTGCTGATTTTGGTTATTGCTGCCGCTGTTATTGCTGCTGATTTTGGTTATTGCTGCTGCTGTTATTGCTGCTGATTTTGGTAATTGCTGCTGATTTTGGTTATTGCTGCTGCTGTTATTGCTGCTGATTTTGGTTATTGCTGCTGCTGCTGTTATTGCTGCTGATTTTGGTAATTGCTGCTGCAGAGCAAGTACGGGACTTGCTACTGCCAATACATACATGACAGGCTGCTGTGAGAAAGTAAGACATGCTGCTGCTGTACAGCATAACGTAAATAAATGACCTGTAGCAGATCTATACAGGTGGAGCTGGGGAAGGTGGAGGGTTTCTGAAAGTGTGCTGCACTGCTACAGCAAAAGCGGACCAAGTATTTGAAGGTTGAGCAACTAATCAGCTGTGCCCTATAGAGAATGATGTGGTTGCAAGTAGATTGAGTTAAGGACCTGTCAGCCAGTTTCATGAGTCATGACAGAACTTTGTATTTCCCAAAAGAAAATGTAAAATGTAACGTTTTGCTCTTTCATAGCTCAGGTGATGCAATGTGGTTGTGTTTAAAATAATGAAATATCCCCAAAATCCCTTAAACTGACACTGCTGGAGGGTTCTGTGTCTGGCTTTCTGTATTTCTATCATGCAACCACTTAGCAACTATTCAGAAGAGTTTCGCAACTGCCTATTAACCACCTTTGTGCACATATGGCATAAATAACCTTCAAATCCTCAGAATAATCAAGCTCTCATTCAAACTTTGTCTTGAACTGCATGCATTTGTGAATGCATTTTATGCAAATTCTAAATTATCATGCATAATTTACTTGGGAATTTATTTATAAATATAAATAAATTCCCATGTTTTTCCTTAAAATACATTTGGATAAATACAAATGCTCACTAATGAGTGAGTAGTTGACAGAGTAAGAGTATAGATCTGTAAAATGAATATGCATTCATCTGCCAAATTGTTGAGATCTCTTCTGATACTCTAGGAGAGACTCATGTGGATTTACTGAGCGTGAGGCGAGAAACATCTGAGAAACTGGAAAATCCTCACTGGACATGAATCATGTCCTGACACAGACTTCAATCTGTCAGCACACTCGTGGGTTAATATCACTGGATTCCCTTCAGAATAAACTGCAGATCACATTTCTACCATGTAAATGGAAAAAGGTGTTTGTTGTACTTTGAGGGTCATTTCGGTGAGCTCGTCTACGAGAAAATGTGACCAAGAGGTTATGAATCTTAATAACGTTCGCCAGAGAGAAAATGCCAAACGTCCTTATTCAATCATACAGTGTTTGCAGAGCCTGAATGGCTTTCTGATCAAGAACAGGGTGTTTTTTTTTCATCCTCTCTGTCTGGTCTGGTCTGTAGTGTTTTGTTTGGTGGAGTTGTAAAGTTTCTCTTTTATAGCTGGTGTTTATTTGAATTATTCAGAGGCGAGCTGTCTGTAAGCTGTCTTGTTCTGGCCGCTGTTAGTCCATCAGACTCGCCGTTGGTGATGGGAATCATGGGAAGACTGCTTTAAAACCTCCACAGACTCGACCTCAACATGTTTTTTTGTGCTTAATAAGGAAAGGTGCATTATTTCTGGTGTAAATCCGAAATAATGCATCTTCTATGTAAAGCACTTTGAATTACCATTGTGTATGAAATGTGCTATATAAATAAACTTGCCTTGGTGCATTTGTTTCCGCAGGCCATGCGTCTGATTATGACAGTACTTTAAAGATTGATATTTTTGGAAAGTAATAATGTACTGAAAGTCTGATGAATAAGATCAGTGCATGAATTCCAGCTGCTTTTATGTCTGTTTTGTTGTGATATTATGCCGTTGTTCAGCGATAACATGGTCCTGACACTCAGATAAGTGAGTTAAAGTGAAAACAGCGCTATCACTGCGCACCTTGCCAGTAAACTGGTGTATCTTGTCAGTAGTGGTTTATTTCAGGCTGGCTTATTCTATCTTATTTGCTTTATAAATCTTGCTGATGTGCTCTTGGCGGATGAGAGATATTATTAGCTCAGGACGGGTGGAACAGATGTCACAACCGCACGTCTCCTACACAGATGACAGATGCTGCGCAAATGAAAACAAAAGCCTTTTTGAAGATGTGACTGTGTTTTATAGTAACTCGAGGAACAGGAGACGGTGAATCGCGTGACTTTTGGTGACGACACTGACACATTCATTCACTGACACAGCGTTGATGAAGTTAGATGTCTTTAATCTCTTAGCTGGTGATGTTTTATCGGCTTCACGGTAGAGTCAGGCACAAACTCAAATTGAAATGTGTGTTTGATTTATTATGTGAGCTTCACAGAGCCAACATATAGTGCTAGTGTACAATCTTGCCTCAGGCTTCTTTCAAAACTAAGGGGAAAATATCTGAATCCTCCTAGAGCAAACTCATCTCTGGCCTGTTCTGACTTTGGGTGTTTTATCTCTATCTCACTGAATAGACTTCGAGCTGACAATGAAATATCCCCAAAAATTGCTCAGACTTACAATGATGGAGTCTGGCTCTCTGTCTATGAACCTTATCATGCTGTATCGCCATTTATGTGTATGCATTTATTATTCATTATACAGTGGTGGTCAAAAGTGATGTTTGTCTGCAAAAAATAAGTATACAGTCAAACCAAAAATCATTCAGACATTATTCAGACTTGTACATTTTTTTACAAGTGTGTGCAGGACATTATAGTTAATTTATGTAAATGAGGATAGCAAAATAAAGTAAACTGTAACATATTATACCCAAATATTCTTCATACAGTGACTACCAGTAAAATTTATAAAAATTTGGGAGCAAAAATTATTCAGACACTTTGACCTGATCATGTTTTGCTGAAGTGTGTTTTTTTAATTGCTAATGCAACCTTTTTACACACAGACTGAACAAAATGAAGCATTGCTTGGTAATTGGTTGAGCTAAACTGGTATTATCTAATTGTGTAGTTAAATTTAACAGCTGACAGATATTCAACTTAATTCATTTGTGAGATAGTCTAACAGAAGGACGGACAAAACCAGTGAAATATCAACTGAGTTCTTGTCATTTTATTACCATTTTCTAAACTATAGTGAATAAACTGTGAAAATATGAGAAATGTTGAAGGCGTCTGAATACATTTTGCTTTGACTGTATATAAAGAATTAAATGCTCAGATTGTGTTGCTCGATAAAGCCATCACAATCCTACTCTAAAATTGCACTTTAGCCACAGCATTCATCAGAAAGTGACATTTGACATTGACAGAGGGTGTAATTGAGTGAGTGTGTTGAATTCAGCGAAGGTTTTGACTATAGAGCTATTAGTCACGGGTGCTTTATGAGTTTTCCTCTCATGACATTTCCCTATATCTCAGGATGACTAATGTGACTGAGCATCGGTGTAACGGGATTACGACAGGGAGAAAACATCATGTTTACCTCCAAACAGTCTTCTAAAACTTTACGGCTCAAAATGCAAATCTGCAGCTCTGTCGAGGCTAAGCTCTGTTGAAATCTGCTATTTGAACTCCGGCAAGCGCCACACGTTGGCCGTGACAGTTTTAGTGATGTCTGGATTTGCCGCAGGAATAGTTTCCGCTTTAACATCTACAGAGGATCAGGTTATAGACACTGTGACAGACTTCTCAGTCTCCTCACGGCGAGCACAAATGTAGAAGGCCTACGAGAACGGTGAGATGATGCAGTGTTTGTTCAACTCCGGGTGAAGCGGCATGAATCATTCATTAAAGTCCCTCTCAAGTGCCTTGAAACGCGCAGCGTTATACACTGAAATAGGAAGAAAGCTCCTCCCCTTTTTTAAAATAGCCAATAGCGTTCCGCTTATGTCACAGCAGCTCGGCCAGAGCCATTGAGCTCGACAAAGCCACGTTTTCTAATAGATTCCCGTTTTAGATTTATGGTGCTTTCACACCTGCCTCATTTAGTTCGGTTGAATCGCACTAGAGTTCGTTTTCCCCATTGGTGTGGTTCGTTTGGGCAGGTGTGAATGCGGCAGTCGCACTCGGGTGTGCACCAAAAGCGGACCAAACAAGCGTACCGAGACCTCCTCGAAGAGGTGATCTCGATACGCTTTCAAACGAACTCTGGAGCGGTTCGTTTGTGGTGAGAACATGATCGGACCCCGAACAGAACCAAGAACTGCGCATTTTTGGACTAAACCAGTTGCCGTAGTCAGCTGCGCTGTGATTATGGGATGAGGAGAAATGTTTGTTGAAAGTTTCAAGGGTGTCAGTAATGTTCAGAAAAAACTGAAGCTTCCCCGGGTGCCGCCATTGATTAGCAGACGCAGACCATCGCCTGCTGTTAGCATTCCATTGACTCCCATTCATTAATGCGTCACTTTGACAGCGAATAACTTCACATCTGAGGCATTTAAAGACTCCATTTGTCCATTATTTATTTCTAAAGAACCAGAAAATATATAAAAGGCTCCATTACCTTGTATCTTACACTATGGCCCCGTAGAAGCAGTTTTTGTAAAAATAGGCTAACGATTGCGTCATAACCACGCGACTCTCTGTCGCACAGTAGAGAGATTACCGTATGGACAGGAGGAGAAGCTTGCGTGCAATCGGGGGGACGTGGAGGCAAAATGACAATATAATCAGAATACTTAGCAAAAGTTGCTCCTAGCTCATGGACAGCTCCTACTCACGCTCTCCGTCTCTGCAAGTTTCGGAAGGGAATGATTCAGATTTCTCTCGGCACAGCTACTAGAAGACAGACGGGTTGCTCACGTCAGATCTACGTCATCAAGCTCAGTTTGAGTCTGTGCAGTCGCTCAGCCATCAGGAAGAAGAGCTTCTAATTGACTTCACTTTTCTCCGTTGAATCCAATGGGGTCGCTGTGTCCATTTCTTTTACTGTCTATGGACAGTTTGCACTTTAAGCATGGCAGCTCACGGACAAACTTGGAGTTGTGAGGAGGTGCAGAGCCTGATATAAATTATTAACATTATTTTCGAGTCGCATCCTCGCTTCATTCTCAAATATTATTGTTTGGATAAAGTGGTGTAGACAAACTATATAATAAAATATGACCAGGGATATATTCAGCCCACGCAGTCGTCTCTCCAAAGTAAACAGCGGCGTGTTGTCTGACGGATTTTCCACCTCTTTGTTTACTTCCGGGAGTTCTGTTGGAATTTTCCTGCACGGTAATTCTGACCAATCGAAGTGCAGTTATGGAAGTGCGTTCAAGACACATCTGGCCAACGAGTGATGTGGATGTTGACGGCATTTTGGTTCGTTTTATCAACTCATAAACTGATCCGGACCAGAGCGATCAGTGTGGTGTGAAAAGGAACCAAAACGCTACAAAGTATAATTTTTTGCCCTTGGTCCGGACCAAATGAACCGAACTACAGATGTGAAAGCACCCTTACACTGAAATAGGAAGAAAGCTCCTCCCCTTTTTTAAAATGGCCAATAGCGTTCCGCTTAAATCACAGCAGCTCGGCCAGAGCCATTGAGCTCGACAAAACCACGTTTTCCAATAGATTCCCCTTTTAGATTTAATATGAAACTGTTACTAAAGCAAAACAGTGATCATAATCATGCTGAGGGTGTGTAGTTTTGAAAAGTGTGAAGTTATGTTTGTGCATGGCAGTGCTGTTATCTTCTGCTATTCAGTGCTGTTTCTAATGCAGAATCTGTCCAGCCGTTTCTTTTAAATACAGCATTGTGTGTATAATTCAAATTATGCATATGATCTGCTCTGTGCTATCGTGTATCTGGGCCAGAGCAGACTATGTGATAATAACGCGCAACCAGACTTCATTCACCCCAATGGAAAGCATATTTACAAAGTCTAAATCGTTTCCTATCCACTATGCATTATGCGCAGGGCTTGACATTAACACTCTGGCTAGTGGTTTTCCAAAGTTACAAGCCACTCAGCATTTTCACTGGCCACAATTTTGACAACAATGCCATAGGGAAAAATGGCCACACAGATATTTTTTTAATGTTATCTCATAATTTGGCAGCAGGTATTAGAGTTGTCAAAAAGTACTGACTTCGGTACCAAGTCGATACTGAAATTTAAAAAATGTGAGGCTTTGAGCGCTGTTGAGTGGAATCATAAACACCTCTGATTGGCCGTTGTACTCACGCGCTCATTTACGTGAATACTCTCCAAGTACGGCATTTTGATTTTATTTTGTGTGTATTTGACACAATAAGCAGTGAAAACAATCTCAATTTAGTGCTTTATGTGTGCGCTCTTTGGGTGTGAGCACAAAATCTGCGGTAATAAGTAAAATTATGCGCAATATGCGCAAACCCACGCCGAAATTCAAGCCCTGTAACACCAGCAATGTTCATCCAGAGTAAATTAAATGAGGCAGTGAGTGAGTGGAGGCGGGTTTGTGCACTTCTACTGTACATTCAACTAAAGAAACACTATATTAAAGTAATGCCTATTAAATAAACTTTGGATGAGAAAAACGTCCAGCTTATGTTTTGTGAATCTTTCAAATGCTTTTGAAAAGGCCATTAATCGATTGTTTTGACATTTGATCTTTGCTGAGATGAGCCTGAGATTAACGAGCCCGAGCTGATGTCATCATTATTGGCCGAATGTACAAACGTCCTTTGACTCGTGAGCGTTTGAGCCTGTTTGAATCAGCCGGCGTCTGTTCGAGCTGATTGGAGGTGAAGGGAATTTCTGCGGATAGTTTCTGCTGTTAGGATTGTGCCAGCGCAGCGAAACCAAACGCAGACGGAAGAGTCTCAACGTGGCGGTTTCACTCTCGGCTAGAGAAAGATACAGCACAGCTCATTAGAAATGAGAAGAGAAGCGAATAACTGAGGTGTGACGCTTCACTCGCTGATCAATTACCCCAGAGAAATGACTTTACTGTCCTTCCACAGACTCCTCACTCCAAATTAATAGTATGTGCTGTGAAATATGACCATATATGATATCGCAATACTGGTTTGAAATTGAATTGTTACTAAAATCTAAAATTTGGGAAGAAATTGTGAGGAGTGTTTGTTTTTGCTAAGTCATTACTGCCATTATAGGAGATTATTATGGTTTTGCTGTGCGGTTGCTTGCTAGATCATGGTTAGGTAGTTATTAGGGTATTTAAGTTGGTTCTTACTGTGTCAAATGAAAAGAGTCTAATGATTATACTATTAGTATTGTTTTACTAATAGTGATATTTGACTTGGCACACTGCAAAAAGGCTTTTCTTACCTAAAAGCTTATCTAACAATTCTTAAATCAAGATGCATTTACTAGTTGAGTAAAAATAACATGAGATATTATGTCTTGTTTTCTGGGGAAATAAAAATTAAGCGAGTTTTTGCTTAAAAAAAGCAAAATTATTTGCCAATGGGGTGAGAAAAATGTTTCTGTTTGAATTAAGATAATTTTTCTTACCCCATTAACAATACTAATCATTTACTAATACTTTAGTAAATGCATCTTGATTTAAGAATTTGTTGATATTTGGACTGGAAACAAGACAAAAATACTAAGTAAGAAAAGCATTTTTTTTCCCAGTGCAAACACTAATAAATGAATTGATGAATCAGTTTATTGGTGTATGTGTTTGACAGCATCTTCCTCTCTTCTCTCTCTCATCCCTGTGAAATGACTGAAGTCAGAAGAGTTTAATTTAGCATTTCAGCTCTTAAGCTCTTCTACAGATGTGTGATGTCTGAGAAGCAGAATACTGTCTCCTAAAGCGGGGGATTTCAGTGTGACATCAAATAAATAGCTGTCATGTAATATCTCGTAAGCCAAAAATGATTTTCCAGGAGGTCTTTATGGGTGTGCGGCTCCAGCTCAGACTTATAGGTTTGCACGTTTTCAGAGACTTAGTGTGCATTAGTGCATAACTTCACATATTATACAATTTCCTTAAAAGCATAGATCCGTCCTCAGCTGCATAAACATCCTGCTAAACATTTCATGCAGGTTTGAATGACGAGAGTGAGTAAATAATGACAAAATATATATATTTTTTTGTGCTTAACAACCCCTTTAAAGAGGACATATTATGTTCATCTCTCTTTAGTGTGTAATGTTGCTGTTTGAGCATGAAAAAGGTTTCCAAAGTTATTCTCTATATCAGTGTCAGTAGCCGCGTTTCCATTACTATTCAAATTGCGCAAATTGAAAATACGCCCAATGGAAACACTTACATTTCGCAAAAACAACCATTTATCGCAAAAAAGTTTTTACGCTCGCATGAGGGGTTTTTTCAGGCAATTCGAAAAATAAATATTTCGCAAAACTGCAATGGAAACAGTTTTTGCGCGTTTACAGGTCACCTGACGTAGACGACGCGGTGTGTTTGGACAGAATACGAGACAGAGCTCTTTATTAAACTCATAAAAGACGAAAGAATTACAGGAATACTGGATTCTAAACCTCAAAGAAATGCCACAATCAAGACCTCGAAGCAGAAATGAGGGAGAAACACCCAGAAACTCCTCATATGAGCCGCTCACAATTATAATAAGGGTCGTTCCTCACCATTAATGATTGGATAACACACATACGTCTCCTTTGATTAATAATAATGGCCAGTGCAGCGGCTGGGATATATGTAATCCTACAAACGTCCATTGCTGTGGTTTTTGGAATGATTTTACTTATCGCGAGTGGAAAAAATTAAGTTTTAGTCGCATAACATCGGTTAATGGAAACGCCGTCATTTCGCAATAGTTTTTTGTCGACATTTAGAAAAAATCGCAAAAGTTTTGCGCAAATGTAATGGAAATGCGCCTAGTGTTTCTGAACTCCTGAAACGCCTCCATTGTAGTCTTGAGTTTCTTCCGGGAACACGTCACAATATTCCTCATTATAATAATTAATGCGCAGAATAAAGGGGCGTGGCCTGGTTGAGTTAGTTAGTAGTGTGTTAAACTGGCGGTTATGGAAAGGGGCGGGACATTTCCCAAACACACTCGAAGCGCTCGACCAATCACAACACACTGCTCCAGCCGACCAATCAGAGCACAGTGTGCTTTTCAGAAGGAGGGGCTTCATAGAGACAGGAAGTAAACAGACATTTCCCAAACACACTCGAAGTGCTCGACCAATCACAACACACTGCTCCAGCCGACCAATCAGAGCACAGTGTGCTTTTCAGAAGGAGGGGCTTCATAGAGACAGGAAGTAAACAGAGCGTTACTGACAGACTGAGCAGAGAGGAGCCGCAACAGTGGAGAATATGAGGAAAATAATGCATGAAAACATGTTCTAGTAGAGCCCAAAACAACATCAAGACTGAAAAGGGCATAATAGGTCATCTTTAAATGCAAAACACATGCACACATACACATTTATCCATCAAAATGACTCCAATATAATCTGACCTTATGCACTTCTCAGTGTGCTTCATTGGACTAATATGCCTGTTAAAGCTAATATTGTGTGTTTGGCAGCAGGTTTATATATGCATGTTTTTCAGTCTAGAATGAGTGCTAGAGCCGGAACTCCCACACGCCAGCGCTGAACTTTAGCACATTAGCAAGGCTTGTTGAGTTCTTAATGAACAGTGTCACATTGCTCGCCCACTCAATAAGCTCCTCTAAAAGGACCCCGCGAGACCTTCCTTTTCACTCGGATTCACTCTTTTGCCATTAGCTATCGCGCGACAGACTTCAAGATGTGTCGGGATGATTGTATTTACAAGACGAGCGCTGCTGTAATGACTGTATTAGTGGAGGCTCATTTGGTATTGATCATGAAGGCAATTGTGAATGTTGATGTTACAGTTTAGTTTGTTCATATGTGATGAGGAGTAGTGATAAACCTGGACAGAAAATACTCATTTAGCTGGTTAAATGACATCAGTTTGTTTAGGCTTGGTGTTTATAATAAATGCCACTAAAATGTGTGTTTTATACTAATGTTTTTCATTCCTGTTCTGTTCTGCGTAGCATTTGAAGGATTTGTTGTGGAGTGAGAGGAACTAAAATACATGTTTATGGTGTTTATAATGTTTGTAAATGTTTTATTTACCGGTATTTTTATTTTACATTATTTCTGAATGTAATTGTAAAATGTAACTTAGACACTTTATCTGTGTTGTATTTTCTATCAACAATGCAATTTTGACATGGTCCAACTTATAGACGTTATTATTTTTTAAATAATATTAACTTATTTGTTCTTATTAAAACTATTAAAACTCATTTTAATAACTGAAAAAAAGTTGAAATAATAATAAAAATAACTTAAAGCTTAAACTTAAATTCTTAAACCTAAACAAAAATTAGAAATGTTGCCTTGGCAACTATTTGAAATAAGTTGAAGTTGAAGTATTAAAATGACTAAAAATGAAAAAAATAAAATAAAATAAAAATAAAACAAATAAATATATATACATACATACATACAGAGCCGGACAGTAATGGAGTACATTTACTTGAGTACAGTACTTAAGTACAATTTTGAGCGATCTGTACTTTACTCGAGTATAATTTTTGGGGAGTACTCATTACTTTATTTAAGTACATTTGAGATGCAAATATTGTACTCTTTACTCCACTACATTTCTATCCATAACTGTGAGTACCCGTTACTTCTTCTAAATAAAAAATAAAAAAATTTAAAAAAAGGAAAAAAGAAACATCTCGGAAACCCTCAATTTGTTGTTTCCCTCTCAAATGTGATTGTATTGTGCAGGCGCCACTGATTGGGACAGCCTATCAGCAATCACCTTCAGCTTTCCGCCAAAGTCAACTCCATGGTCAGATTTAGATAAGAGACAAAACCACGGACGAAACAATGGATGAGGACGCAGCAGGTCCATCCCGGGAGTATTTTTTTTCCCAGGATGGTAGGGGAAGACTTATGAATATTCATTAGGGAAGTCATCCCTGATTGGTCTTAACCCCAGTGACGGGTAGGTTTAGGGGTAGGCCATCAGACCAATCAGGGATGACTTCCCTAATGAATATTCATGAGTCTTCCCCTACCATCCTGGGAAAAAAACCCGTGGCCCACCTCACCAGACTATTTCAATTTTCTGAACAAGTTAATGATAGTTTTCGCTTCAAGTGTTTGCTGTGTTTACCAATGTAAGCACTGTGGCAGTAGTAATGCAATATTTAGAAAATGTACTCTTGTACTCTTGATACTCAAGTACTTTTAAAAACAAGTACTTTAGTACTTTTACTTAAGTAGACATCTGACTGTAGTACTTTTACTTGTACTTGAGTAAAATTTAGCAAGGGGTATCTGTACTTTTACTCAAGTAACGAAGCTGTGTACTCTGTCCGCCTCTGCATACATACATACACACACACACACACACACACACACACACACACACACACACACACACACACACACACACACACACACACACACACACACACACACACACACACTCTCACACACTCACACTCACTCACACACACACACACACACACACACACACACACTCTCTCTCTCTCTCTCACACACACACACACACACACACACATTAAAACTAATAAAAATGACAAAATCACCAAAACATATACTAAATTAAAATGAAACCTAAAAATAGTAAAATTAAAAGCTAATTCAAAATATAAAAAAATACATTATATTAGTATATAAATAATACTAGAATAACACTGGGTGCGACGTAACTTCCGACAAACATGATAAAAAAAGAGTAAGAAAAATAAAATCACTTAACAAACAATTTATTTCTACCAAAATTGTTGTCATAATCATAATTAACATTTTTCAAGTCAAGTCAGCTTTATTTCTATAGCTTTATTTCTTTATTTCTATTTTTACAATACAGATTGTTTCAAAGCCGCTTATAAACAGTAAAATAATGATTCAGTGATGCACAGAACTCAGTTCTGCTGTAAAGAAGCTCTAAAAAGACAATAGCAAACATTTATTATTCAGCTGAAATCAGTTCAGCGTTGATTCAGTTCGGTTCAATAACTGTGTGAAGTTCATCGATTATTAAATGAGTTCAATTCATGGAGAAAACAGTGATGTCATCATCCAGCTCAGTTCAGTTTTCATCCAATAGTGTCAGTGCATTCAAATGAATAATATTGCTGAATATATAAGTGTTAAATGAACTTCCCAGAGGACTTGAAGGATCAAACGCTGCTTCTGGCGGATCCACCATTCATTCTGTTCTCCTTTATATGTCAACTTAACCGTGAGATGCTTGGCTCAGCGTCTGACGGATCTCCATCAAAGCAGGAGGAGCGCAGCTGTGTGTGTGTGTGTGTGTGTGTGTGGTGGTTTAGCTGCTGCTTCTGAGGCCTGAAGTCTGGATCAAAAGCGAGTGACACACTGGCTCTGTGATCCGGTTCCCCTCGACTCTTTCATTTCTGTCTGGAAGACTGGAGCCAGATCCTGTGACATCAATAAACCAAACGCACGTACATGAACACACTCCATTAACAAGCCTCCAGGAGTCCATCTCTGAACAGATAGTTTCCTTCAAATTCCTGTGTCATTAATCCTGCTGTTCGAGACCAGTGTGTTTAATGTTTGTGAAAGAGTCTCTTCTGCTCACCAACGCTGCATTTATTTGATCAAAATACAGTAACAATTTTGGAATATTATTGCAATGTAAATCATCAGTTTTCTATGTGAATATATAGTAAAGTGTAATTTATTCCTGTGATCAAAGCTGAATTTTCAGCATCATTACTCCAGTCTTCAGTGTCACTTGATCCTTCAGAAATCACTCTAATATGATGATTTGATGCTCAAGAAACATTTATGATTATTATCAGTGTTGAAAAGTCATATTTTTGTGGAAACTGTGATGCATTTTATTTTTCAGGATTCTTTAATGAATAGAAAGCTCAAAAGAACAGTTTTTATTTTGAAATAGAATCTTTTGTAACATTATAAATGTCTTTACTGCCACTTGCCATCAGTTTAATGCGTGCTTGCTGAATAAAAGTATAAATTTCTTTAATTTCTTAATTTTCCAGCAATGCAATGTTTGCTTTGCATTATGAATTGCGTTGCGACACATTTCTGAATCATGCAATCATTTGTGTTTATTCACTAGCAATAAAGCATGCTTTAATAACACTTATTTATGAGCATGAAAATAGTCTGTTTATGTGTGTTTTCTGTGCTAATTACAGTAACTCTGCAACATGCAAACATCAAATGCTTTTAAAATCAGTTGTCGAGTCCCCTGTGCAATATTCAGAAATGTTATTGATTTGACTGACACTATCGGATGAGAATAAAACTTGAATTGAGTGGAATAATGACATTATTATCTTCTGCCGAGCTGCTTAAATCTGAATTAAATTTCATGATTAATGAACTTTGCACATCGAAACTGAATCAACTGAAAAATGACACTATAATGTCTTTTTCAAGCTGAAAACATTAAAGTTTGCATTATTATTTTTCTGTTTATCACTGTGCAACTGCTTTAAAACAATCTGTATTGTATAAAGCGTTACAGAAATAAATGTGACTTGACTGGACATTTATGATGTTGCCTATGTAGACAGCAAGGCCGCTCACTAGGTTTTGGAGCAGAGGTGTTGTGTATTATATGTCATGCCATAAATCTGTGACTACCCTTGAAAAACAAGCGGTTTTCTCTCGACCTAATATTGGATCCGGCAGTAAAAACCTCATTTCTAAACGACGCCCGCACTAAATAATTCGCAAGCTGCATAAATTCTTAAAAAGTTGTGCCGAACATTGCTGTTCTTTTGCTTTTGGTTTTGAATGAATAGCAGCGTTTAAAAGCTGCGTGGCGTGCGTTAGGTTATATGAAGTTGTGTTTACTCGGCAGACTTTAATCCTGCGTTTGCGAGCAGAAGAAAAGAGAAATGCATGTTCAGAGTTTTGAGAGCCTCTTATGCCTACGCTCGTGTTTCTCACTGCCTGCCATTAAACCCAGAAAAAATCCACATTCACACGCTTTTCTGGTGCTCAGACTCATTTGTGTTGGCTCAAGTGAACATTCACTGTGTTTAGCTTTTAGGGCTTCAGATGGTCCTCGAATGTGGCACCACCTGATCTATTCACGAAGCAAATGTGTCGTGTAATATGCCTTATTATATACTGTATAAGGGAGACCAAGGGTGCATTTCAGAAATACAGCATTCGGAGTCGTCAGTGTTTGAGTTTATAAATGCTATGTATTCTCTTACTGTGCTTAACTGTGTAAAATAAAATGATTTGATTAAATTCGGTCCTCCACACTAAAATTCCAGTATCATATTTTTGTAATATTATAATGTAAACAAGTGAACATTAAAACCCCACAAGATTAAAAAATAATAATAATAAGGACAAGTCTAGTTTTTACCCATCAGGATTGACTGGATGATGAAAGATTTGAAGCAATTTGTTGATTCGTTTGTTAATTTGTTCATTCATTTGTTGATTCGTTCATTTGTTTGTTTGTTTGTTCGTTCATTCATTCATTTTAATTCATGTATTTTAATTAACGTATGTATTTATTTTATTATAATATTATTATTATTATTTTATTTTTTTGTGGATTGAAGAATTGTCCATGAACATGTATATAATAGACTTAGTCACGTTGTAATTCTCATTAATAATTATTCATTAATTTACGCTGGTCAAAACGATAGTTTAATTCATTTACCTTTTCAATTCTTTCTATTTTTGATTTTTGAATGATTTTTTTACACTTTAAAATGAACTGAAAAGCCATTACATATATTTTTTAAAACTGAACTCTGTTATATATTTTTACCTGAAATATCCTGGAATATCTCGTCCTCCCACCTGATTTTGCTGCCTACGAGGCCTTTGAGTTTTGGAGACTCATTTTCATAATCTCTCCACACAGCAGTGAAACTCATAAAGCGGCCTGACAGCTCCGGCACTCGAGACGCTCTGGAGTTTAATGACGCAGGGCCAAATGGCTTATTTGAGTAATAGAAAAAGGCAAAGCCATTAAATGAGCCGTATGTCCCTGTACGGTTACTCACACGATTATTGTGTATCTCATCATACGATCTCCGTCAAATCCTCTCCTGCTGACAGAATGTGCATCTTAGTTTGTTGAAGAGTGAACATACATTCAGTGTGTAATGTCATTATGGTGACGTGTGTGTGTGTGTGTAATCTGCAGGGGAAAGGAATTTGGTCATGATGTGGACTTCATCATTAAAACACCCGAGCCCGGACAAGAGGACACCGTTCTGCCAGCGGTGATCCAGCGATTCAAAACACAGGTACAGGACCAATACTGAAATCAATTTCTGCATGCGTTAAATGGATGACCTCAAGTTTTGCTTGGAAAATTTGCTTGACTATTTTACAGACAATGAACGTATATTTTATTTGTATTTTTTTATTAATTTAATTCTTTATATACATACATACATACATACATACATATGTTTAATGTTTAAGCAATTCATGTATATTTTATTTTTATTGTATTTTTCATTTATTTGTTATACTTGTATATTATATATTTTTTTACATATTTATATTTGTATATATTTATATATAATCTATATATTTCTTTTTATATATACTGTATATATGTATGTATGTATGTATGTATGTATATATATATATATATATATATATATATATATAAAATATTGTGTTGGTCGGCCTCGAAAAAATAACTCTTAGCGGAGTTATATATATATATATATATACACTCACCTAAAGGATTATTAGGAACACCATACTAATACTGTGTTTGACCCCCTTTCGCCTTCAGAACTGCCTTAATTCTACGTGGCATTGATTCAACAAGGTGCTGAAAGCATTCTTTAGAAATGTTGGCCCATATTGATAGGATAGCATCTTGCAGTTGATGGAGATTTGTGGGATGCACATCCAGGGCACGAAGCCCCCGTTCCACCACATCCCAAAGATGCTCTATTGGGTTGAGATCTGGTGACTGTGGCGGCCATTTTAGTACAGTGAACTCATTGTCATGTTCAAGAAACCAATTTGAAATGATTCGAGCTTTGTGACATGGTGCATTATCCTGCTGGAAGTAGCCATCAGAGGATGGGTACATGGTGGTCATAAAGGGATGGACATGGTCAGAAACAATGCTCAGGTAGGCCGTGGCATTTAAATGATGCCCAATTGGCACTAAGGGGCCTAAACTGTGCCAAGAAAACATCCCCCACACCATTACACCACCACCACCAGCCTGCACAGTGGTAACAAGGCATGATGGATCCATGTTCTCATTCTGTTTACGCCAAATTCTGACTCTACCATCTGAATGTCTCAACAGAAATCGAGACTCATCAGACCAGGCAACATTTTTCCAGTCTTCAACTGTCCAATTTTGGTGAGCTTGTGCAAATTGTAGCCTCTTTTTCCTATTTGTAGTGGAGATGAGTGGTACCCGGTGGGGTCTTCTGCTGTTGTAGCCCATGCGCCTCAAGGTTGTGCGTGTTGTGGCTTCACAAATGCTTTGCTGCATACCTCGGTTGTAACGAGTGGTTATTTCAGTCAAAGTTGCTCTTCTATCAGCTTGAATCAGTCGGCCCATTCTCCTCTGACCTCTAGCATCAACAAGGCATTTTCGCCCACAGGACTGCCGCATACTGGATGTTTTTCCCTTTTCACACCATTCTTTGTAAACCCTAGAAATGGTTGTGCGTGAAAATCCCAGTAACTGAGCAGATTGTGAAATCCTCAGACCGGCCCGTCTGGCACCAACAACCATGCCACGCTCAAAATTGCTTAAATCACCTTTCTTTCCCATTCTGACATTCAGTTTGGAGTTCAGGAGATTGTCTTGACCAGGACCACACCCCTAAATGCATTGAAGCAACTGCCATGTGATTGGTTGATTAGATAATTGCATTAATGAGAAATTGAACAGGTGTTCCTAATAATCCTTTAGGTGAGTGTATATACACACATATATATATATATACACACACATACATACATACATACATACATACATACATACATATATATATATATATATATAAATAATAAAATAAAATATGCTTTCACTGCTATATATATATATATATATATATATATATATATATATATATATATATAAGATATATAAATATATATATATAGACATATTATTTTTAATATAAAAAAAAATATATATAAATACTTTTGCTTAATGAAATTTTATATATATATATATATATATATATATATATATATATATATATATATATATATATATATATATATATATGTACTTTAATTTAAAAAGCAATGAAAGTGTTTTTGTGGATGATGCCCCATAATGCCCATCTACAGTCTGGTTGTGAACACTTTCCTGCTGTGTTTTGCTGTAAGCACATCGATCAGCTTGAGTAAAGTTCCTCATCAGATGTGCTGGAGTGTGTCTGACTCTCTCCGTGATTTCATCGACTTTCGGCTGTGGGACTCGTGGCTTTGATTGCTCTGTGGAGACGAGAGGCGCTGTTGTTGGGATGGGGATTTTAATGGTCACTTAAAACAATCAGAGCGGATTGTTCATGCTGTCGCTGGATAAACAACTTCATCTATTCTCTAAAGATTGGCAGGTCATTAAAGAAAGTAAAGAAAGACAAAACAGGATTCTGTGTGAAAATTCACCTGATTTTTAGCGTGTTAATTTTTAAATAATCAAAGAAGAGAGCCATGAAAGACGTGCATTGCATTGATTTTACATCACGATTATTGGGGTTTTAGGTACTTTACTTCATAGTGTTACAAACCACAGCTCTTTACCATGGTAAAATCACTGTAATGCATATATCTAGAAACAGGGTTTGAAATTAACACCAAAAAAATCAACTGTGGCGAATAATGCTGTCAAATCACGAGACAATTTGTCGTGTTACTTATTATTTTTAATCAGTTTCCTGGGGAAGTTAGTGTAAGACTGAAGCATTGAAGCAATAGCGAAGATTAAAAAGCAAGTTGCATTTTATTTAATTCTACAGTCGTTTACAATGATAGTATTTGACTGCAATGTATTTCTGATCATTTGTTGGAAAAAAGCTATGCAAAGAAACACTAACACTGGAATTTACATCAGCAATTAAGCTGATTAAATCAAATATTATGCCTCGTTTGGCATTCACCTGTTGCAATAGAATTTCTGTTTCAGAATTACTGAAGTTCTTTTTTGGTTTGGTGATCGGTGGACCACCGCCGTCTGTGCGTCTTTTGGACATCCTCCATCTTTTCTTGCACACGGCCCTGAAGTGTCATGTCCTTATATGGGAATTTGCGGGGCGTTTTCTTATGCTAATTAGGAACAACTGGCACGCACTTTCAATTACGAAGACGTGGGATTCATCAATCCTAAGAACACATGTGCGAACAATTCTGTTGTTTAAGAACATGTCATGAATCCGACGTAGACTTTTCTTAGGAAGTTTATTAAGTACGAAGTTAAGAAAACTCTTAGGAAGATATTGGTGAATGAGGCCCAATGGTATTTTCTAACATCCAAATTTTTTCTTTGATGTTCTTTGTTCTATATTGATCTGTCCACCTAAAACACATTTTTGGTGATGAGGATGAAAGATGCTGGATGACAGGATTTTGTTTGAATAAGAAATGAATGTATGAAATCCAAATTTTATAATATATATATATGTATATAAGCTGTGACGTAGTTAATCTGGTTCATTTCTTTTTTCCCGTATTTTTTTTTTTTGGCTAGTAGAAGTTGTAGCGTTTATACGCCCATATAAGTATAATTAATTATTATTCATAACGGATTATGATCAATAATTAATAATTTGATTATTTTCAGAATTTACTGTAGCAGAATCAATAGTATGATAATTTTATCAGTTCATCCAATGAACAGAAAACATAAACAATTATTAACTCTAGGAAATATAATATCTTCCTGGCCAAGAAAGAGTAATCCCCAGCTAACAGTAAATTAAATAAATCAAGGGTAAAAGCATAGGTAACTTAGATCGAAGTTCAAGACAATAAATTCGTAAGCACATAACACAAGTAATACATCTCTTTTCAAATACAAACAATACTTTATTGATTATATAGGCTACTAACACATAAAACTAATATCTAACACAAACACATGCACAAGCATACACACACATTCCTACAAGTTGCCGAAAGAAAGAAAGAAAGAGTGAGAAAGAGTTTGGAAAGAATGAGTTTGAGAGTGAGATGATGAAATCTCAAGATTCTATGCACTTATAAGACATAACCTGAACGAACCATCAATAATTAATTTCACCCTTCGTTTCTTAGGTGGGTTACAAAATTTGTATCAAATACACCAGTTCAGTTTACGAGTCTGGAGGCAGTACTTGCTTGTTTGCGTTCCTTTTTTCTCTTGGGATTCCCTTTCGGCGTAAAAGGGGTTTCCCGAGTTCGTTCGTTGGCTGGTCTCCTTGTGCCTGGTCTGAGGCGGCCAATCACGTGGTGTACTGGCGGGTTGATGGAAGTCTTTGTTTGAAGCTGGCTTTGCAGAAGAAACGTGGACCGAAACTTTGCCGCAAAACTTAACTTAGAACCGAGACTCACAACGGAAAATAAAGGAAAACTTAGAAAATAAAGAAAATTGAGACGAGAGTAGTAAGATGGCTTGAATAAAGCTGTTGAACCCGTTCTTCTGATCTTAATTTGGGTTCTTTGTCTCTGCGGTCTACATGGTTGCTAGTCTGGTTTAGATCTTCATCTCCCGCTGCATTTTTGTTCTGCTCCCTTCATCTTTTTCTGCCCAACCTAACTAACGCTCTGCGCTGGGTTTTTAAAGGGTTTGTTTTAAAACAAAAACTCCTACAAATGGGAGTTCTGACTGCTGCTTTGTTTTCAAAGTCGTAAATCATGTCTTCCCTGGGGGTGTCGGTTCTCTAGCTTTAATTGGAGACCAGATACAACAGTTTAGGCATGATTTCTAATTATCAGAATACGAAACATTTTACACAGATTTAATTCAAGCCATCTTTTGAATCACGAGCATACGATCATACTGATATGAGACACCACACACTTTCATTCAAACATCTAACAGTTATAACCATTAAATGACTTACATGGGATCTAAGCTTATAAAAAAAATGCATATAAGTGGTAGAACAACATAGGATTATGTAGTTGCATGATGTTTGATTATAAGTCCATGAAAATTGTTCTTGAATGATTTTATGTATAGTTATAGGTAAAATCTCAGTTCTGTGGTTTGAAAAGATTTTACACCCTGAGGTCATTCAGAGGTCCTTAAGAAAGATGGGGTCTGTTTTGTTCATTGCTCATGGGACCTTGGTCTTTAAGAAAGACGGGGTCTGTTAGTCGCAGGGGTCAGGTGACCTCTTGGTAGGGCCCTGAGCAGTACCATTTCTGAACAGATCTGTCTTGCAAAATTAACAAACGTTGACAACGTTCTTCCTTAAAGTTAACCAATAAAAGTCTTTAGTTGGGGGTTTTCGTTGGTTGGCGGAGACTGGCTGGAGCCTGATTTTATGGCTCTGGGTTGCTGATTTGAGTTTGGAATGTGAAGACTCTTTGTGGGATTAATAATCTCAGATGACTATGTATATTTAATCAACCACAAATACATTCTACATTAAGAGAACACTGTTTATCAAATAAAGGAGTTAAATTATGGAATAGTTGCTGTAATGAGTTAAAACAAGCCACGTCTCTTTTTCAGTTTAAAAATATTTTCAAGAGAATAACAATGGATAAATATTCAACAGAATGAAAATTCATTAAATAGGCTTGTTTCTGGTGTGGACAATGGTCCACTAATGTGTTAATTTTATGAACAGATGTTGTCATTAATGTGCTGCATTTATGATTCTAAAGTTAAGGGCAGGCACAATAAGCTTTAGCTTCTGCCTGCACCTGGTCATCTATTGTGTTTTATGTTTCGAATGATTTGTTTGAATGATCTGTATATGACCAAACCGAAATAAATGGAAAAAAAAATGAAAAATGATTATGTATGAACAAAATCACCTAAAAGCTTCAATTATGTTTGATTATTCTCGTAGTCGTTACAAAGTTCTGAATGGCCGGTAACTTAAAAATTTAGAAGCCAAAGTGGCCGGCAGAAGAAGGTACTATACTCCTCCGCTCTTTCCTTTTGAACGGGATTCAGATCTGTCCATCAGTCTGTGCTCGGACACGACAGGAGGATCTGAGTGTCACGGCTGAGTGGAACCGTAAAGCGTTTCTGTGAGACTGAGTGATGAAGTGATGATGGACTTCAAGACACTGAAGCTCGAGACATTGACAGATTTATTGATAACTTAGTTTGCTGAGGTGAGTGTTTAGTCTCGTGTCTTTATGAAAGCCAAAGAAAACTGACAGATTCAGATTCATGAACCGTGTTACAGTTTTTCTCGATTGCTTAAACACTATAACCAGGCTTTTGAACTAAAATTTCAAAACCATAACGCCATTTATCACAAAGCACACCCATTTCCCTAAACTTTAAACACTACTCCCCTGTTTTGACACACGAGTCAGATTTGTTGAACTGTCACTGCAAAACTCTACACACAAATCCCTTCATTTCTCATTGCCTACACCATGTTGTCATGTATAAAGAACTAGCATTCAATATTAAGTTAGCACAGCTTAGCTCAGTTAGCACACAATTACCCAAGTGGAAACACTAAGAGTCAAAATTGATCACACACCAATCAGATCCTTCAATAGACAGATAAAAGAGTCAGTTCACTGGGTTTTGGAACAATGGATCCAGAAATACATGAAGGAAGAGGTTGCGGACACTGGAGGAGGAGGAGAAGGAAGAAGAGGAAGGTGAAGGGCAAGGCCAAAGAGACAAGCAGTGCCGCTCTAGTTGCCCATGTCTTTGTCCATGGTTTGACTATGAGGGAGTCTGGGCTATGAGTTCAGCCAAACTCGAAAACGAAAATAGGGAATCGATTTTAACACGCGTCACACAGCGACTGCAGGCTCTGACACACACACATAACAGCAGATTATACTTCTGCATAATGTGTCTCTTTATACTACAAACATGTGAATTCTGCCGGTATTCAGACAGTCTCATGCATACAGATACAGATTCGGGCTACAATCGCCTACGTAGGTGAAATTTGTTTGACATTTCTAATGGTAAACACAGCCATGTTGAAGACTGCAGTGATGTTTGTCATTGAGGTTATGGCAGTCCACTCTGCTTATTGTTTTTCGAGAATGTTGCAATAAATCATCAGGAATATTGAACACCAATAAATCATCAGGAATATTGAACGCCAATAAATCATCAGGAATATTGAACGCCAATAAATCATCAGGAATATTGCTGACTTGCGCGTCTCAAGCTCCCTCTTTACGTTCGTCCTAATGCCTGTTAGTTGTCCGTGGATTTGACCATATTTGCCGTTTAAAATGGAAATGTCTTTAGACATGGAAAATCGATTTTTTCACAAAGTGACAGCCCTACAACACATACATGTACTGTAGCTGTTGCCCTATACTACTGGAATAAAAAGAAATGCATCAAATGCAATAACAAGTATGTGTTATAGTTACAGTAGTCAGTACTTTTTACAGTATTTTTCTACACAGAGACGATGAACTGGAAGAAGCCTGTCAGATATTTCAGTTGATGCGTGCCAGCGGGGAACAGGCATGTTAGAGGCAACATAACTTACCAGTTTTGGAAATGTTGTTTTGAATTTATTGCACCAGTGTGTTAGACTATGTTGTAGTGTGTGTGTTTGTGAGGGCGTGTGTGTGATGTCTGAGGGCAAAGTTTTTTTTTTCAGCAAGAGTGAATGGTTTTGAGTGTAGAGCTTCATTTCGACCTGAAAATATGATGTTTTGGGAACTGGGTGAGACGTTGTGGATTTGTGTTTATAGTTTTGAGAATACGAGGCGTAGTTTCAAGAAATGTGTTTAAGCAATCGAGAAAAACTGTAATAACTGCAGCATTTCTGATTATTATCAGTGTTGAAAACAGTTCATATTTTTGTGCAAACTAATACATTTTATTTTTGATGAATAGGAAGTTCAAAAGGACATTTATTTGAAATTTATTATTTTATAACATTTTATGTGTCTTTAGTGTCACTTTTGATCCTTGCTGAATAAAGTGTGTGGATGGATGGATGGGTGGGTGAGTGAACGAGTGAGCAAATGTGTGAGTGAGTGAGCGCGCAAATGTGTGTGTGAGTGAGTGTGTGAGTGTGTGAGTGTGCGTGTGTGTGTGTGTGTTGAGTGTGTGTGTGAGTGAGTGAGTGGGAGGAGACGACGACGACGATGACGATGATGATGATGATGGGTTGCCTCTCGCCCTTCTGTCATTTCACAGATTAAAAATAACCCAGCGCCCGCCTTCCTCTTTCGCTTTGTGTTTCTTTCTTTCCATCCGCTTCCCTTTGCTTCCCTTTCTTCCAAATGATCTGATCCATGCTATCAACATTCATTTAAATAACAGACACAGGTCCTATCACACACTCAACGCAACGCCAGGCGCGACGCGAGTGTGTTTTGTTAGTTTCAGCCTGATGCAGTTTTCATTTTCACGTCCTGCACCACGTTGTTTGAATAGAAATGCATTTGCACCCATCTGTGCGCCCATGGGCTGCTGGTCTGAGAACGAGGAGTGTGTGTGTTCAGGCGCATTGTTGGAGCGTTGCTATTTTGAGGAATGAAATATTTTCGCAATATTTTTTTGTTATTTAAAGAGCGCATTAGTAATGTGCAACTATAGGCGGGTCCACAACGCAGATCCGTTTTCTCGCTAGAGAAGCTTTAATTTTTTCAGCTTACAGCGAGAGACAGAGAGAGACAGAGAGAGACAGAGAGAGACAGCGAGAGACAGAGAGAGACAGCGAGAGACAGCGAGAGACAGAGAGAGACAGAGAGAGACAGCGAGAGACGACAGAGAGAGACAGAGAGAGACAGCGAGAGACAGCGAGAGACAGAGAGAGACAGAGAGAGACAGAGAGAGACAGAGAGAGACAGCGAGAGACAGAGAGAGACAGCGAGAGACGACAGAGAGAGACAGAGAGAGACAGCGAGAGACAGAGAGAGACAGCGAGAGACGACAGAGAGAGACAGAGAGAGACAGCGAGAGACAGAGAGAGACAGCGAGAGACAGCGAGAGACAGCGAGAGACAGAGAGAGACAGAGAGAGACAGCGAGAGACAGAGAGAGACAGCGAGAGACAGAGAGAGACAGCGAGAGACAGCGAGAGACAGAGAGAGACACAGAGAGACAGCGAGAGACAGCGAGAGACAGCGAGAGACAGAGAGAGACAGCGAGAGACAGAGAGAGACACAGAGAGACAGCGAGAGACAGAGAGAGACAGCGAGAGACAGAGAGAGACAGAGAGAGACAGCGAGAGACAGCGAGAGACAGAGAGAGACACAGAGAGACAGCGAGAGACAGAGAGAGACACAGAGAGACAGCGAGAGACAGAGAGAGACAGCGAATTAAATCATATTTTGGGTGAGGACTCCAGCTCAATCACAACAGCAGCAAAATATGTGACAGCCTGCCACAAACTACGAGAGTCAGCCAGTGGACAAAACCAAAGTCAGAATCATCCTTATCTCGTCTGAATGTTGGTACTAATGTACAAAGGTGTTTTTTTTTTTTTTTTTTTCTTGTTTATATAAATATATTCATACATTTGTTTACTGATTGATTTATTGAATTTATTGATTATTTGTGTATGTAATGTCCATTTATGTAATGGCCAATGCTTTGGCAATACTGTACAAGTCATGCCAATAAAGCTCATTGAATTTGAATTTGAGAGACAGCGAGAGACAGAGAGAGACAGCGAGAGACAGCGAGAGACACAGAGAGACAGAGAGAGACACAGAGAGACAGCGAGAGACAGAAAGAGACACAGAGAGACAGCGAGAGACAGAGAGAGACACAGAGAGACAGCGAGAGACAGAGAGAGACAGCGAGAGACAGCGAGAGACAGAGAGAGACACAGAGAGACAGCGAGAGACAGCGAGAGACACAGAGAGACAGAGAGAGACACAGAGAGACAGCGAGAGACAGCGAGAGACACAGAGAGACAGCGAGAGACAGCGAGAGACACAGAGAGACACAGAGATACAGCGAGAGACAGAGAGAGACAGAGAGAGACAGAGAGAGACAGCGAGAGACAGAGAGAGACAGCGAGAGACAGAGAGAGAAATCCTGAAAGAAAAAATTAAAGACAACCAGAACCCCCTAGATTTCCCAATCACTGTAGATGAGCTTACAGAGAGACTACATGCTTTAAAACCCAACAAGGCATGTGGCATTGATGGAACATTAAACGAAATGATCAAATACACCAACGACAAATTCAAAACTGCAATAATCAAATTATTCAATATTGTTTTGAGTGTAGGATATTTCCCCGACTCCTGGAACCAAGGCCTGATTACACCGATCTTTAAACAAGGAGACAAATATGAGCCAAACAATTACAGAGGCATATGTGTCAATAGCAACCTGGGGAAAATATTCTGTTCCATTATTAATGTAAGACTGCAGAACTTTCTTAAAACACACAAAATTCTGGACAAAAGTCAGATTGGTTTTCTGCCCAAACACAGAACATCTGACCACATCTACACCCTCCACACCATCATTGATAAACATGTTTACCAGAATAAATCTAAAGTCTTCGCTTGCTTTATTGACTTTGAGAAGGCTTTCGACTCGATCTGGCACGAAGGACTCTTCCTAAAACTACTGGAAAATGGGATTGGAGGGAAAACATTTGATCTGATAAACACCATGTATAAAAACAACACATGTGCTGTAAAAATAGGGAATAGTCGAACAGAATTTTTCCCCCAAAATCAAGGAGTCAGACAAGGTTGCCCATTGAGCCCCACTCTATTTAACATCTATATAAATGAATTAGCCAAAGCATTAAATAACTCCACTGCCCCCGGCCCAGCCCTGACGGACTCAGAGGTCAGATGTCTCCTCTTTGCAGATGATCTAGTCATTCTGTCAGAAACAAAAGAGGGACTACAACAGCTCCTCGACGTCGTAGAGACATTCAGTCTAACGTGGGCTCTCAAAATTAACTTAGCTAAAACAAAAATAATGATTTTTCAAAATAGATCCAGGTGTAGGGAAAATAAATATGTCTTCAAAGCAGGAAACCAAGTCCTCCAACACACCCACGAATACACATATCTGGGACTAAAGCTGAGTTCAACAGGGAACTTTAATCTGGCTGTGAATGAACTGAAAGCAAAAGCAATGAGAGTCTTCTACATGATTAAAAACACTATTCGGCATGAAATTCCAATTCAAACCTGGCTAAAAATCCTAAAAGCAATAATTGAACCCATTGCTCTGTATGGCAGCGAGATATGGGGACCTCTGAAAACCCAAGATTTCTCAAAATGGGAAAAAGAGGAAATCGAAACTCTGCATACCCAAATTTGTAAAAGCATCCTAAAAGTAAACAGAGCGACACCAAACAACTCGTGCAGAGCTGAATTAGGACAATACCCCCTGCTGATCACTATCCAAAAAAGAGCTGTGAAGTTCTACCAGCACCTGAAGCGCAGTGACCCGAGCTCATACCAGGCTGAGGCCCTGCGGTGTCAGGAGCAGAACCGGCACCGGAGCGCACTCTCACAGCTCATGCTGAAACTACAGCCAGACCAGCACTGCACTATCTGGCCCAACCAAATTATTAAATTACAAAAACAAAATTACATTACCTATTGGAAAGATGCTACTAAATCACAAAAGAAGATGGAACTCTATTTACACCTGAAAAGAGACTATACACCAGCAGAATACCTGAGCTGTGTGAAAGAGCATAAAATGAGAAAGACCCTGACCAAGTACAGGCTGAGTGACCACAGTCTGGCTGTAGAGAGGTGTGTGTGTGTGTGTGTGTGTGTGTGTGTGTGTGTGTG
>NC_139981.1:1621770-1639270 GCF_963993115.1 Abramis brama | reverse complement strand
ATTTTAGAATGTTAAGTTCTACTTCTGTAGTTATTTTGGTTAAAGTAACTCAAAAGTAATACAGGAGTAATGTAACGCATTACAATTCTGAAACAGTAATATTGTAAGGTAAAGAATTACTTTTTAATAACAGTAACAAGTAATGTATAATGTATTACAGTTTGGAAGTAACTTGCACAACACTGGTGATGGGTAGGTTTAGGTGTCGGGTTAGTGTGTGTGTGTGTGTGTGTGTGTGGTGGGCAGGTTTAGCGTTAGTGTAAGGAGACAGAATATGCAGTTTGGACAGTATAAAAACTATTACATCTATGGAGAGGCCCCACAAAGATAGCGAACCAGGCATGTGTGTGTGTGTGTATGTGTTTTGATTTTAATAATTTAGCTGGTTTTGTGGCTGTCAGGATAGATAATATTTTAATAGAAATTTGTTTTTTATCTTAACACCAGAAATGTGAAGAAAGTATAGGATTTATATTTATTTGATGTTAACTTTATTATAATTCATAGATCATTATGTGCTGAGAAAGTATTTAAATGAACTAATACCTTCCCCGGAATGTAATTATCATCCATCCATCAATCAATTTCACTCATCCATCCATCCATCCATCCATCCATCCATCCATCCATCCATCCATCCATCCATCCATCCATCCATCCATCCATCCATCCAGGTTGAAACCATTGAAAAGCTTCAAACTGTGTTTATAAAGTAATTACAGCATTACATTAAATCAGACAGCATTGTCTGAATTATATTAGCAAGAGAACACTGATCCAAATGAAAAACTCAGTTCAGTTTTAATCAGACGAATGCAAGGCATTAAGGACTGTTGAGATGTTTTCTGATGAAATAATGTCTCGTATGTGTCATGATGCAGAGCGCCACGGTTCGTAGCTTAATCTCGGTGTAGTGAAATGTTCCCTGTAATGTGCAAGAAAACTCCTCGTTCACAAGGCCAGGGAATTCTGTGTGAACCTTCACGAAGCCTGTTCATTCCCTGTGACTCGTGTGTGTGTGTGTGTGTGTGTGTGTGTGTGTGTGTGAGTGAATCGTACGTATGAGTCTAAGGGACAGATTTAGTAAACGGCTGTGAGAACACAAACACATAAGAGCACCAAAAGAAGAGGAAAGTTCTGCACCTGATCTACTGACAATGTGCAAGACACAGTCATATCAGGCCAGAGTGTTTGAAGACATGCTTGTATGTGTTAAATAATCCCGCACTTTTGCCAGTTTGCATGCTTATATGCGCTTAGAGAATATACATAAAGCACATTATTTTGAGCCACAGTGACAGATTCTTTGGCTAAAGTGTTGTTGGTTGTCTGAGATGAATCACAACATTTCAAACTTGATTTAAAGCGGAAACATAAATGGAATCTAAAAAAAGAAGATACAAGTGAATGAACTACTAATCCCATAAAGCTTTGCAACATTTGATTAAAAAGCAGACTTTTTTTTAACTTATAATCGATGACTATATGTTAAGAGTTTTATATTTTATGTTAATTGCAAAAGATACACTGCGATAAAATTATGTTCTTCCTCATAGTTTCTGTCTGGTTTTCCAGCACAAATATCTAAACATTCTTAAATCAAGATACATTTACTGGAGATATTAAGTCTTGCTTTCTGAAAAATGGATCAAAAAGAAGTGAGTTTATGTGTAAAACAAGAAGAAATATCTTATTTAACTTAACTTAAAGAGCTAGGCTTAATATCATAATCTTGCTTCTCCAGTAAATGTATCTTGATTAAAGAATGTTTAGATATTTGTGTTAGAAAACAAGATAAAAATACTGAGGAAGAACATCTTTTTTTTTCTTTTTTTTTTTGTATATATATATATACATATATATTTTGCAAATTCTCTTGAATGATTTCTAGATATTTTAAGATTAATCACGTGTTTTATTCCTCATTTGTAAGTCGATTTAGATGAAAGGCATTGTAGCCTACACTATGAGTATTGTTGTCTCTGTGACGAATGGCTTATGTTCCTCTATTGTTGCTTTGGATAAAAGTGTTTGTTAAATGCATACACTCTTAGAAGAAAAGGTTCTATATAGAACCTTAAAAGGTTCTATCAGGCGCTACGTATTTGGAACCCCTAAAAGGTTCTATATAGAACCCTTTTTAAGGGTTCAATCAAAAGAACCCTTTAGGGTTCTTTGTAACCAGGAAAAAGGTTCTATATGGAACCTTTTAGGGGTTCATTCATTATCATTTGTTTTGTCCTTTCCAGATTAAATATTTCATATTATTGACAAACATCAAGACCCTAAAATGTAAAAATATAATTCACATAAAAAAGTCACTCATGAATACTGAAAAAAGCACACCCAAAGTGCATAGAACTAGTAATTTATTTATATTAACAAAAATAATTACTATTACTGAAAGAATGCTACTGTAATTTCAAGTATTCAAGGCTTTAAATGTACAAATCAACATTAAAACATCAACCATTTAAAAAATATCTCATAAATAATGAAAATAGAGTTTCACCTACATCTACATATTACAAAATAAGTCCATAAAATGTACAAAATTACATTAATCTATCACTAATAAATAATGCAAATATACAGATTCATCTAAATTCCCATCAGTGTTAGAACAACATCAAGTCACTCAAAACTACAAATCCATATTAATATAACTCACAATGGAAATATACAGATATAGAAGTACTTCAAATCTACAAATTCATATTTTTATCACTCATAAAGAATGTGAATACATAGATTAAAATTCAGATCAGCATTTCAGAACATCAAGTACTTCAAATTTACATTAATATCACTCATAAAGAATTGTAATTACAGATTCAAATTCAGATCAGCATTTCAGAATAACATCAATCGCCTCATATTTATAAATTTACATTAGCACTAGGGCTGCACAATTAATCGAATTTCTAATCGCGATTACGATTATGGATGCCACGATTACGTAATCGTTCAAAGCCGCGATTACAAAAAAAAAATCCACTCTGCGTGCATTTAGAGCATGTTATGAGAGGCAAATCACAACTACTTCAGAAAACCCAGCACAATAGGAAGGAACTACCAGGCAGCGACGTATGTGTACGCTGAAATAAAAAGTCTTTCACCTCAGAAAAACGGACGTTCCTGTCATGTCAGCCGTTATAGGCTACTGTGCTCGTAGCGTACACTCTTCAATTGCACGCGCAAATGCGGCGGCGCGCGCTGTGTATAAAGTGCAAAGGAAACTACGAGCATGCAACGTTGTTACGTTGTAAATTGGTAAGTCACAAAAGTAAAATACCAATAAATCACGTTACTGGTACGCCGTGTGTTAGCTGAGAAGGATTTGCATGCAGGGATGATTTTCATTCTATTCACCAGGAGCAGTTTCCATGTTTCATTAACAGTTCTTGTTAGTATTGTGTATCACCATGGTAACTGTCGTTTTAATATTAACCCACTGATCTATATAATGACATTCTATATAGGCTAGATCAGTGTATTAACCCCAAAATGCCACTTTATTTTCACTTAGTGTTATTTTTTATATTTTAAATGACTTTGGTGGCTCATACCAACATTGTATTAACAAAAGCTAGTTTGGGACTGCTATTTAATAGCTTTAGCATAGGCCTAATGTTTATTTCTTAGTAGTCTTTACTATTAGTCATATTCTTACAATTTATGTGTATGTTAAGTAAAGGGGGACAGTGTGTGTGTTCACAATTTTTAAGTAAACATGTATATGCCTATATATATATTCAATGTAAATTGTGATAATCGTAATTAATAATCGCAATTACAATTTCAAGGGAATAATCGACAATTATGATTTTTGTCATAATCGTGCAGCCCTAATTAGCACTATTCATGACATATCAAAGTATTATAATAATTGATTATACATTTTGAGCACTGGGACAGACAGTTTTTTTTTTTGGCTGCTGGAGAGTTTAAACAGGTAGTGCTCAACAAAATTCATTGTGTGAGTGATGTGCTTGGGGTATTCCACACTGAATACGAAATAAGTAGCAAAGAGGCACTCCATTGCCTCCTGGTTGATGGTTTGGAGCCATTTGCAGACATCATCTGTAATCTTGAAAAGGAAAACAGAAAGTTACTATAATTTCACATCATGTACATGTCACTACTTTATTAACCTCTTAGTCTACCGTGAAAAAAAGTTAAGTTGTATTCTGTAAATGTAAATATTAAAGTAAATATTAGTGGAATTTCTAAATAATTTATTGATTTTTCATATAAAATCGCCTAAAACTTTAAAATGAACAATCATGATGCGTATGTAAATTTCTCAAAAACAAATCTTCTACAAAAAGCATTAAACAAATTTGTATTTGAACAGGCAATTTAAAAATGTTGCTGAGGGAAAAAGGCTCCAGCCTCCCCACAACCCTAAAGAGGAAAAGTGATTTAGGGAATTAATGGATGAAGGGGGATAAGAACATGTGAATAGACCCTAATTGTACAGTCTACAAGCAAGTGCATTCCAAGTAAAGATACAGTGTCAATTTAATACACTTGTTATCAAGGCTGATTAATTGTAGTTAAAGGGATAGTTCACTTTAAAATGAAAATTCTGTCATCATTTACTCACCCTCAAGTTGTTTCAAACCTGTATGAATTTCTTTCTTCTGCTGAACACAAGGGAAGATATTTTGAAGAATGTCAGTAACCAAAAAGTTAACTGGAACCATTGACTTTCATAGTATTTTTTTTTCCTACTATGGAAGTCAATGGTTCCAGTTAACTGTTTGGTTACTGACATTCTTCAAAATATCTTCCCTTGTGTTCAGCAGAAGAAAGAAATTCATACAGGTTTGAAACAACTTGAGGGTGAGTAAATGATGACAGAATTTTCATTTTAAAGTGAACTATCCCTTTAAGTGTGTGCTTTAGAAACAGCCGAACCCTGGCCTGCTTCCAGTTCCTTAGACACCACTTGACTTGAACATAAAATAATCATTCATAAAGTTTGAAAAGGTTGAAGTGAATCACAATAGTGTTCACATTGGGCTGTTTACAATTATCTAGCATCATAAAAGCATTCTGAGCCGAAGTGCGAGTACATTTAACCACTAGCTGCAGGGGCGGTTCTAGGATTTCACTTTTAGGGGGGTCGATCAGTAAACAAGAGAGAATGATACACTTTACTGAAGAAGCAGCACTGGCCTGATCATTCAGATAGCTGATTAGGCTATAGTTTTAAGCCTGTTTTATACTTCTGCGTCGAACTGCCGCCGTAGCTACGTCGTAGGCTGTGTGTAGCGCGCGTACCCTACGGCGTACCCTGACGTGCACCTCTCCAAAAATGTAACAACGCGTCAATTCTACGCGGACACAAGCGCTGTGATTGGTCTACCAGAACCCCTCCCTCGGGGTTTCACATGCTCCCTAGGTGCGCGTCAACGCGGACAACGACACAGAAGTATAAATTAAAACCAACATGTTGCCTACGGCGTATAGGCTCCGGCGTAGGTCCGACGCAGAAGTATAATGAGGCCTTTAGGGGGGCTGAGACTAAAGATATGGGGGGGTTGAAGCCCACCTAAAAAGGGTCTAGAACCGCCCCTAAGCTGAACGCACAAGCGCTCTTGTAGGGCTGTTCTTCATGACCATTTGAGTGTGCGGTCAAAAACTAGCTTAGAGCACTATCTGCAGTTAAAAACTAACTTAAGCTTAGGATCAGAAAACACAAAATGTAACAGTTTGCAACAAGCACAACACAACTTACCGATGTAAGGCAACTTGTGACACTGTCGCGGTTCAGGCTCTTTCGTGTTTTAGTGTAAATCCGCTGTAGAAACATTGACAACTTCATTACTAATGGGTTTAAAGCTTATAACAAGTAAATTACTTAAAAAAATCTATGTATTTCTCTGACTTACCACAACAATATTTCCGCCAGACCGTCAATTTAAATCAGCAGACGGGGATCAGTCTCTTCTCGACCGTTGGAATTCAAAAACGTGACGTGCGCTGCACTGCACTCGCGAGACAGCGCTGCGTGAATATGCTCGCGCAAATGCAAACAAATTGTTTACTTTGTAAAATTAATGAAAATAATGAGTTTATTACTTCTTTTTGTTTATGTTTGCTGTTCAACAGATAAAAAAATTAAATCCATAATGCAAAATTGTTTAGTTGTGGTACAATAATTTCACATAAATGACAAAGAATGAAATGAAAGAGCAGCAAACAAGGCTAAGACAAGACAAAAGCCTATTCAGCTATAAATGGCTTAGAATGAGCCCTTATGTATGTTTTTGTACTGAGTAATTTCTTGTTATGATGATAATGATGATGATGATGATGATGATGATGACGATAAGGTCAATATAGTGGTGTGCGATATAGCTAAATCGTCTGCGATAATATCGTATTTTTTGTTTTAACGATGTGCGCTTTAACATTATCAAGTATATTTCAAAAACTAAACAAATCGTGCCTACAGAGTGCACGCATCTAGGCTAATGTAAAGTTACATGATGAAGTCTAGCTATACTAGTGCGCGTGTGCATTTTGAGTGCGTTCTTTCACTGCATTATTCAGTGTATTCAAATGCATTTATGAATGCATGTGAATGATCACAAAATTCAAGATATGGGGGTTAGAAAATGTATATATTTATATCATTTTATGTAGTTAATCAATATCACACGAAGAGTGCCATTTCAGTTTTTCTCCTCCAAAAATCAGCATGATTAAAATGTGATATTAAGTTACTACAACAGTTTAATAAACAATAATTTAATTACAACTACAAAATGTATAATGTAATATATGAATGAATAGCCTAAAGAACCTTTGTGCCAAAAGGGTTCTTTCTTGTCATTATAGAACCTTTTTAGCATAAAAGGTTCTTTGGAGTTGAGTAAAGAACCCTATGGTTCTATATAGAACCCCAATGAACCTTTTTTTCTAAGAGTGTACATTCAAATGTAAAATGTAAAGATTCAGTGTGAAAGCGTTTGTAAGTGTTAACATAAAGCTAAATTCATCATGTTAATAATGAATCTTTGCTTCATCTTTGCTGTGCTTGATGTTGCCGCAGCTTCAGTCTCATTCATTGCCAAATGAAAAGTCAAAAAGTTGCATTGCCTAAGAAATTGAGGGCAAATATATCTCCAAAAGCATGCACAGATCCACAGGACACAGTCCACCATCTGGGCCTTTTCCAATGATGTGAGATGCACTAATCCTAATCTCACACACTGTCCAGGACAGATAGTCATGAACGTTTGGATGCAGTCCGTGTGTTTCTGCAGAAATATACTGAAGTCTGCTGTTCTCAGAGAGACGAAAGATGGCATTAATGTAGGGTTTTTTTTAGACCTCAATGAGTTTCATAAAGATATTTCAGTAGTGTCTCAAACTGAGCTCAGATTTGATACCAAAGCCCACAGAAGTCAGAGATCTCAATATTTACTTTCACATTTATGCACTTTGCAGACAACTTAGAAAAGAGAAACAAAAGCAAGTTGTTAAAGAGCCAATGCCAGGTTAAATGATCTGTTTGTTTTATTGTTTTATACTCTTAAAAGGGATTTCCAACCTTATTTTGTCTGCTGAGCCTATATGACCTAAACTGCAGGACGTGATCGAGAATAAAAAGAGTTATTAAAACTGCATTAATTGAACTTTGTGCTTCAGTCAAACGGTCAAATCCACATAAATATGTAAAAATGGCCAGTTTGGTGAGCATTCACTTAAACACAGTCAGTTACAGTCAGGCGAGACACTACAGGTGAATAGGGTAAAATTTTTAACTAGCAGATACTACCATGACACTTTCCCAGTTGCTTACCTACATTAAGATGAGAAAAAAATGTATTACAAGTTTTCTGTAAGTTAATGTTTAAATATGCAAATTAGGCAATATCTAATTAAATATGCGCTAATTTGCATATATTTTAAAAAACGAAATCTGAGTATTGGATAAAGCCAGGTTAAAAATTATTTTTTCATTGTGTTCACATATTAGATGGGAAAAAAATTACAGAGGGATTTATGGATATCTACTTTTGTTATCCTGTAAATCAGAATATACTGTCAATAGCCTTAAAAAAAAGGATTTTCGCCATGTTTTTTGGAATAAAATGTTATATAAATCAGGCTAGGAATAATATATTTACAAATCCCTCTGTAAATGTCTTCATAATATAACTAGGAACAAGACTGGAAAGTTTGGTGTATATCGGTGCTACTGAAGTGGAGATTTCGGACTTGGAGAATGAGAGAAAAGTCATTTTGAGAAAACGGGCTTTAAAGATTTATCATCAGCCAATGAGATTGCGCATTCAGCCCTTTTACTTTCACAATTGGTTGCTGATAAAAAGGAAATGACCATATTTGGATCCGACAGGATTTTACAGGAGAGAGAGAGCTTTCCAGCGGAGCGTGTGATGACGGTGCAGACAGCGATCGCGGAGCAGCGGGAGGATTTACAACGCCAACTTTTGTTGAATTTGAGAAATCTACAGACGCAAACAGACAAAGTGTAGTAATATAAAGACCTAAATGTGTATTTCTGACTTTTTTTCACCACAAGTCTGAAAGAAGACATGTTATTGAAGACAAATATCCAAAAATCTAAAAATTGACCAGTAAAAAAAACACAATATTTTTGCCTGCCGTGTCTCGCCTTAAGTGAACATAAACAGTTGTGAAATAAATCGCATGTGTATCAGTATATTAGATCAGTGCATTAACTCTTAAAGTGACAGCAGCCTAATAAACCTGCTGCCGTCTGTGTCATTAAACGTACACTGTGTAGGAATTTCTCCCATCTAGCAGTGAAATTGTATTTTGCATTCAAACGAATAACGCCTCGCTTTTTCAAATGCGTGTTGCAACTACGGTAGCCGTTATGTTCCAAGAAGCTATGACAACATGTCTTCCAATACCACTTCATCGAGTTTTCTTTCGGGTGATAAGGTATCGTTGCTTTTTTGGCGACGAGGACTCATTCTCCTGTGGCTCGGCATAAGTATGATCCTGCATTATGAAGTACCGTGCCTTTCAGATTTTCCGGGACAGTGACAAGCGCCTCTCACTGATCTCCGTGTCCGTTTCAGCTGGTTTCAGTCACGTGACGCTGGCTCTGAACGGAAACGTGTTGAGGTAGGCTAGTGCTTTTTGCCCCTCTCTGCTATTATAGTTTTTCAAAATGGCGGAACGACATGGAAGCCTCCTTGGACTTACCCGTCCAATGTAAATAAAGATAAGAAATTCTTCGCTTACGAGGTTTCGCTTACATTGGCAGAGTAATTTTACAGCAATGAGGACATATTTATGAATAAAGACATTGATTTTAGCTAATAAAATATTTAAAAAACTACACAGTGTACCTTTAATGTTAATCAGGCAACAAAAGACAGAGAAAATGACTCACTGCTTTTTAGTAAATTTAGTATTATTAATCTATATTTAATTTATGCAGTGAACACTATTCAGTGTTGTTTTACATTTGGTTAATTTCTGTTGATAAAGACTCTGCTTGCTCTGTTATTTGTTTCACAGGAATTATATTCCTCGCTATAGCTTTCTTTTCATCATGTATTATTATGTATTTTGGATATTTTGGTATTTTGCTTCCAGTGATCTGTGATCGCCCCCAAAAAATCCTGATCGGAGCACCCTTAATATTTATAATTTTAATTGATATTTTTATGATTTTAATTTATTAGCTTTTCCATCAACTCCCAAACCCCCTGCAGTTCCTTTACAAAAATGAAAAAATATTAGAATATAATTTTTTTTTAAAGTCCCCCTGTGGTGAAAATCAATCTTTTTAATGTTGTTTATATGTCTATGTGGTGTTTTTAATATGCTTTAAGACAAACCATGTGTAAATTCATAAGTCGACACCATTGCTGAGTATTTCCTCCTTAAAACTGCAGTGAACCAAAGACAGTCTCAAAAACACGCTTTGAAATCGCTGGTGTTTCTGACGTCACAAACTACCTTGTAACCAATCAGATCAACGTGTGATCGTCAACCAGTGGATCTCTGAGCTGAGTGAGTGAGTGAGTGGAGGCGGGGCTCATTCGCATATTCATAGAACCGTGCGTACTAAATGAGGAAAGGTATATTCAAGCTATTTTAAGGCATGAAGAATTTTTTTTTTTTCGGAAAAAATCATTTAACTGTCATCAAAGTGATCAAAGATGAGTTTTAAAGGATATAATTATTAACTACAGGGGGACTTTAAACCTTCACAGGAACTTTAGTAGGGACATCTGAGATAAACGTGATTATTAAGTGGAATATAATTACGTCTCCCGAGCTGTTTAAGAGCAACCTGTGAGCGATCATGGAAGTCTCACAATCCCTGCTAAAGCATCGGGGTGTCGGACGCGCCGGCGTTTAACACAAGGTTATTTTTACACGAGGTTTGCACAATTAGACTGAGCGTCTGTGGGTTTAACGGATGGAGAGGCGGCGGGAGCTCCAACCCTCCGGCAGTTATTGCTCTTTAACACGAGCGCTTCAGATTTATGCTCTGTGAGAGGGATACAGTAGTGCAACCATTATTAAGGCTGCTGCAATTAAACTGACAATTTGTAATGTAAATGGTCTTAGTTCTGCCCCCATCAGGCGCTGGATAATCACAGTTTTCAGGCCCTTTCCTTCTCTCCTCGGTTTATCACCGCACTTATACAAACTCTCTTCACATGCTCATTAGCATTATTTTCTCTTTATCTCTGTCTGTCTTATTTTCTTCCTTTCCCCGCCTAAGGAGATATCACTATTACTGAGTGTTATTTTAGTATTATCTATATAGTATTGTAGGGATGCACGATTTATCGGCCACCATATCGGTATCGGTCGATATATGTATATTTTTGATATTATCGTTATCGGCCCGATAAGAAAATTTGGCCGATATATTAAAGCCGATAAATAATGGATTATTTTCTTCAGCTGAGACACTTCAGATTTACCCTATTCACATTATACAAACTCTCTTCATTTGCTCTTCAAGATTTTCTCTTTATCTCTGTCTGTCTTATTTTATTCCTTTCCCCGCCTAAGGAGATATTATTACTGAGCGTTATTTTAGTATTATCTATATAGTATTGTAATATTTATTAATATGCTGAATTGGCTTTTATTTTGTATTTTCTGTTTTAGTTTTAGTCATTTTTAGTATTTCAACTTTTTTAGTCTGTTGCCAAGACAAGTTTAAGTTTTACATCTCATATTTATGTTATTTTATTTCAGTTACCGAAAATTATTTTAAACAATAACGTCTAGTTCTACTGTTCACACTTCAATATATAGTGATTTGAATACAGTGGCACTAAGTGCACATTTACACTAAATGCACATTTTACTAGCAACATGCTAATTCATGTTAGCAAAATGCTAATTCATGTTAGCAACATGCTAATTCATGTTATCAACATGCTAATTAATGTTAGCAAAATGCTAATTCATGTTAGCAACATGCTAATTCATGTTAGCAACATGCTAATTCATGTTAGCAAAATGCTATTGATTCATGTAGATAGTAAAACACAGTAGCAATGGTGTAGGGGTTCGAATCCGCCTTTTGCCCAATCACACATCAGATCGGAAAGGCATTTATTATCAATAAAAATTAAGAAAATATTCGAAAAGTGGAATAAAGTGTCTAATGTGTGTTTAATAATGAAGTGTTTATCAGTAGGGAGGGCTTTAATGTCCCAATAAGGCATCCATTTAATAATTATAATAAATATAAATAAATTTAATTTACTGGTTATAATAATTTATAATTCATAAATATAATCATTTAATATTAATACATTTAATTTTTAAAAAAATATTGGGAGGGCTTTAATGTCCCAATAAGGCATCCATTTAATAATTTTAATAAATATAAATACATTTCTTTATATAATAATTTATAGTTTATAAATATATAAAAAAAAAGAATCTCAATGATACTAAAGTAACATTTCTTCCACTTTTTCATCCTTGTCTCTCCATCCATACATTCTTTTTCCTTCTTTTTATGTTTTTAAACCTCCTCTGCTCTTTATTTATTGACTGTACGGAGGAATAGTCCTGAATCGATTTAATTTCTTGTGGAGTGGAAGCGTTTAGCGCAGACGGAGAAAGGCGTCCCGCTGATACGAGATCCAGCCTTATAATTGAACAGGAACCGTATTTCAGGTTCTCTATTCTTTAGCGGGACTGGAAGTGCTTCTTGTTTGCATCTTTGCTTCAGTGAGTCGCTCAATGGGTCGACTATTAGCAGACTTCACAATGACTTATCCTATCACACGTCTTTGTTCAGTTTATTTAGCGGCGCTCTCGAGGAGCTTGTCTTGCGTGTTTGCAAATAGACTTCTTTCTGTCCGACACTCATTCATTTGTTAAATCAAGCAAACTCTTATTTAAGGTTCAACTTAAATCTGAGGCTGATGGCTTCAGGTTTGTGCCACAAACTAAAAAAATAACATGGAGTAAGAGCGAAAAACAAAGACGAATTGAAAAATTATGCAGAAAAATATTTATGTGGTGGTGTGTGGAAAGTTAATGCAGGAAGAGTGTGACAACTGTTTACTTTTCATTTGTGGATGTTTGTCACGAGTGCCTGACTATCTGAGCAGACTTTATTTCAGTGTGATTAATGTGAAATACACTGCTTTAAAACCGTTTAAAAGATTGAGGTTGTTAAGATTTTTAATTGAAACTAATGTTAGCAATGTGCTAAAACATGCTAGCAACATGCTGAATAATGCTAGCAACATATTAAATCATGCTAGCAAACATAATTCATGCTAGCAACATGCTAGTACTTAATGCTAACAACGTTAAAACATGCTAACAATGTGTTAAATCATGATAGCAACATGATAATTCATGTAAGAGATGCTAATTCATGTTAGCAAAGTGATAAATGTTAACAATATGGTAAAACATGTAAGCTAAATGATAATTCATGTTAGCAATGTACTTAAACATGCTAGCAAATTGTTAAATCATGTTAGCAATGTGCTAAACATGCTAGCAACATGCTAATGTTCATGTTAGCAAATGTGGTAAATCATACAAGCAACTTGTTAATTAAAACTAGAATTTTTTTTTTTTTAAATCATGATAGCAACATGATAATTTTTTTTAACAATATGCTAATTCATGGTAGCAACATGTTAGCAATGTGAAAAAAACATGCTAGCAACATGTTAATTCATGCTAACAATGTGTTAAACATGTTAGCAATGTGTCAGAACATGTTAGCAACAGGCTAATTCATGTTAGCAACCTGTTACAAGCAAAACAGGCTAATTCATGCTAGCAATATGATTTTTTCCAGTCTTTAAAGGTGCCTTGTGTAAAAATAAATAAATTCATACTCCACATTCCATACCAGATGGGGGCAGTATACCTCCAGAAAGTGAGTTGGTCTACTCTAGAGTATGAATATCTTCAAGCTACTCCCCTTCACCTTTACCAGTGAATATGTTCATATTCGTTTTGTTCATATTACATTTTTATTGTTAGTTTGAATTACATTAATTTGACAGACAGCATTCGCTGATGTTGACCAAGCTAGCGCCAACGTAACCAGAGCTTCCAACTCTCACGCATTAACCGTGAGACACACGCAAACACTTTTCACACGCTCTCACCCCACACATCAATTTTCTCACGCACAGAAAAATCGCGAAGCAAAGAGGACACGGAGACCGACAGACTAGACAGAGCAGGTTAGTTATGATATAAAAAAATCTCAGCTCTCAGATTCTGTCAATTAAATACCGTTTTGGCGCTTGTAAATGTTACACGACAGATCCCTAGCGCATGTGAACCGATCATCTCTACTAGCTAATAGTAAAAAAATCACGAACACTGAAAGATACAGTAACGTTAGGCTACAACTTACCAAAATGTATTCCTCATACATAATATCGACCAATCAGTGTTTTTTATCATCGTGAAGAGGTCAATAACACAGCTGGAGAACAATTATGTCAGATTTACCTCAGGAAAGCCATTTAATATACATAATATAGGTCACGTAGTTGGCAAGAAAAAAAGAGCAATAGAGATTGTGCTATATATGTGTACTATTACAATACTGTATTTATGAACGTTATATACGTTTATCGAACAGCCTTCGATACATTTCTATGTTATAACTTCCCGAAAATCTACACAAACATATAAAACAAACTTCTAACGAAATACTAACAGCATCTTACTTACCAATCCAAAAGAAATGTTGCAAGTTCGAAGTCAAACCTCATTTCTTTCATGTCCATTAGTTGTCTCCAGCGATGGAAAGCAGTGCCAATGTTTACTCTGGTTCTGTTCCTTTTTTATCATATTTTATTTGAATGTAGTAGTGGGCTGTAGGCTACTTTCCACACGATTGACATCAGGTTCAAGTACGCCCACAAGCCGTGCGAGTTATTCGTGTATTGCATGTTTGGCTGGTGGTTATGTTGCCGGCATACCGCCTCCCATGGCCGAAACTGGTATTACGACACCTGTCGGGCCGTGGCTATTAATGCTAATGCTAATTCAGGTTGATATCTCTGCAGCACTATAACTTGACATTTTTTTAATGACATCATCGCCCTTATTTCTTCTCATTCTTTTGATGCATGTAGCTCATTTTTTTGATATTTTTACCTCAATTTTTACATAAGGCACCTTTAACAGTTCAAATTAACTGTTCCATTCCAAAAATAACCAGTGATAAACAACCACATATGCTCGTATTCTAAAAACAAAACAAATAGCTATAAAATAAACATGTTTTTCAGAACATCCTGCTGTACTCAGACTTCCAGGACTCGACCTTTGACCTGAGCCAGCTGCCAAACCATCGCTTTGAGGCCATGGATCATTTCAGCAAGTGTTTCCTGATACTGAAGCTGAAGAGAGAGCAGGAGAGCTGTGAGCGAGAGGCGAGTCGGGACTGGAAAGCGGTGCGTGTGGATCTGGTGGCTCCTCCGCTCGAGCGCTATGCCTACGCCCTGCTGGGATGGACCGGCTCCACGGTATGAGCACCACTCACTTAACTAAGTTAAACCCAAAATTGGGTTAAAACAACCTGTTGTTGACTCTTTTAACCCAATTTTGAGTCAATTATGGAAAACAAACAAATACTGGGCTAAAAAGGTAATTAAAAATGTAACCCAAAGGCTGGGTCTGTCCATATTTGACCCAAATTTGGGTTGAAACAACCCAGCATTTTTTAGAGTGTAAGATTGGACTAAATGTGGACTAAATTAACCTCAGTGGTTCTAGTGCATCAAGAGAGTATGCTTGAGCTTTCGTTTACCAAATTAGAGTGCTCTACGTGCTTATATGTGAATAAAAGCCTAAATGAAATCTGTTTGTTGCATAAAGTGATCGTGTCTCTTCAGAAGGCTTGGATTAAACCACTCAAATTCAAATGGATTTATCTTTTTACAAACGTTTTGAAGTGTAAGGCTAGAGTTTTGGGTGAACAGACTTTCAATGGGAGGACAGAAATCTCTTAGATTTCATTAAAAATATCGTCATTTGTCTTCATTTTTGGGTGAACAATCCCTTTAATCTGTTAAAACATGTTATCAACATGTTAAATAATGCTAGGAACATGCTAAATCATGCTAATAACAAAAATGATAAAACATGCTAGCGACATGCTAATTCATGTTAGCAATGTGTTAAAACATGCTAGCAAAATGCTAGTAATTCATGCTAGCAATATGCAATAAAATGTTAACAACATGCTGATTCATGTGAACAACAAAAACATGCTATTAAAACATGCTAATTCATGCTAGCAATGTGTTAAAACATGTTCATGCTAGCAAAGTTTTTCTTTCTGTCTTTCTATAATAAAGCTGGAGGTGAAGAGAAACACAAAAGGAATCAAAGTTCATCACAAGTAGCTTTTATATTCTAATATATTCACACAAATGCAAAACAACATCATGGTGACATGACACTCAAATAATGCATTCATTTAAGAACATAAGATGCAAATAACATATTTGCATATTTTACATAAATGAAAGATTTTTTGCGCTCAAAAAACAGCATAGTTTATTATTAACTATTTGAATCTACTGTTTCTACCTGTTTTCAAAATGCATTTATTCAAATCTGGTTAAAATATGGCATGATTTGGAACAAGCAATATTCAATTACTTATGAGATTGAAACAAATTGGATTTATTGATGGTAAATATAAACCTGGTTATTGTGTATTTAAAACACATTCATTTTTATTAGTGCTATTACAGAAATCTGAAATGCATCATTTATGCACGCATTACATAAATCTTATTAGTTTGTTAGGTAACACTTTACAATAAGGTTTATTAGTTAACATTAGTTAGCTACCTTAATTAACATGAACTAAGAATGAACAATACTTCTTCAGCATTTATTAATCTTAATTTCAACATTTACTAATACGTTATTAAAATCAAAGGTTGTATTTTTTAACATTAGTTAATGCACTGTGAACTAACATGAGCAAACAATGAACAGCTGGATTTTTATTAACTAACATTAACAAAGATTAATAAATACTGTAACAAATGTTTCGTTAATTTTTAGTTCATTGAAGTTAATACATTAACTAATGTTAATAAATGAACCTTACTGAAAAGTGTTACCGTTTGTTAAAATGCATGAACATTTTATATGCAATTCAAGTACATAAATCTTACATTTAAGCCAAATATATAGTTATAGTATCTATTGTGTTTCTGTCCCTGAACGTCCCACAAGCACAGAGGAAAGACTTGAGGGGCGTCCAGAGACAGATACAGTTTGACTCGAGCTGTTTATAGACGAACCCTGACCTTGAGCTTCAGGTCCACGTGGACGCTCGACCCATCAGCTGTAATTACAGTCTCCCACTCGCCGCTCCTGGGGTTTGCTATCCCATGATGCATCAGCACCCACGGCGTGCGCAGCGTCACTGTGATGAAGATGGAGAACGAGAGGACGTTAGTTTCTGAGGCTTATCATTATCACAACCCAGGGTTTGAAATTAACTTTTTCACTCACCGGCCAATTTGGCTACTGAATTTTTAAGTTACCGGCCATTCAGAACTTCTACTAGCCAAAATAATAATAATAATAATAATAATTAACCCGGTTAACTATGTCACAGCTTGTTAAATCCAAAATTGTATAATATATACAGTGTATTGAAAATAATCCAAGATATTTGAAATGAACAAAGACATTTGCTTTACTGTTTTCCACTCCCTCTTTCCACAAGGAGCATTTGGAGTTCCTAAAGGCTCAGAGGCTGATAGCGATCAAGGCCTGTAGGACAGATGAGTGAACTTCGGGGTCGATGAATTGTCACACCTTTAGGTGTTGTACAAGTTGTAATGATCTGATTGGTCAGTTTGAACGTCTCACATTTGGGTCAAAGTCACATGGTCAGGGAAAGGATAAAAGAAGATTGTAACTGATGCTCTTTCTCTTTGGCCCTTCTTGGCTTTGGGACTTTCTCTCCCCTCTTCTTTCTCTC